>NC_137867.1:6328509-6346009 GCF_963924005.1 Protomyctophum bolini
GATTTAGAAGAACGTTTTAGAATCTGACCTCATGGTCAAAATGGGGTTAAGACGACCGTTGGACCGATTCTACACATGGCTCCGAGACATGGACCACTTTCAAAGAAACTATAGTCCCGTCTGCATCCAGATCATGACGGTCATCATCACAGCGGCCAGGTGTGTCGTGGTCTGCTCCTCTTCCTTCTCCCTGTGGGTTCCATGAGTGAAGGGTGTGCTGTCCCCTCCCTCCAATCCGTGGCCATCCGTGTCCTCTACATGGGTTTCGCCCATAGACATAGAAAGGTATAGACGCCTCCTTCGACTGTGGGGCGTGTGTATCTCTCGAGAGGATGGCAAAGCTTCTGTGGAAGCACAGCATGGCGGAATTGTGCCAATTAGCTTCTGTGACTCTGTGCGCGTCACGGAAGGGACGTTCGGTATAGGCCAATCAGGCAGGCAATGTAACCGTTTGTTTTTCTCGTGCCAATAAAGCTCTCTTTGGATTGAATTCCCGGAAATGAGTGGTATATGGCCTCCTGCACTTCCGCTTGACTTCCTCCTTACAATGGCAACGATGAACTGCAGGCATCTATTTTTTTATTCATTTCTTTGAGCCCAGCTTTGTGTGTTTGTGTGTACCCCGTGGTGATGATTTGCTTGACGGAATTGAGGATAAAAAGTGAGGACGCCTATTGTGATTGGCTGGAATGGGATGATGTATTTTCTTTTTTTTAATCCTTTATTTACCCAGGGTATAGTAGCTGAGCACAAGTGCTCATTTTCAGCAACGCCCTGCACACAGAGACACACACATTAAAACCTGGCCAGCTGACCAGTACAACCTCAGTCTCATATACTGTTGGCCACTAAGCAGCTCCACTGGAGCAGTCGGGGGTTCAGTGCCTTGCTCAGGGGCACTGCAGCGCTGTTGGGTGAGTGATGACAATCGCTTCCCGACCCAGATTTTTCCTGCCCCCGCCCGGGGAATCGAACCGGCAACCTTTCGGCAACAAGGGCGCGCTTCCTCTAACCCTTAGGCCACCGCGATAAGAGCGCCTCCCATAAGTCCATAACTCTGACAGTGTATACAAATGGAACCAAATGGGTCCGTATATGGACCAATCAGACGTTGGTTTACTCATGTCGATTTTGTTCCATTTGTACACTGTCAGAGTCAAGGGAGGTCCTTCTTGTAATGTAAATGTTTGGTTTATGAAAGTGTGTGTGTGTGTGTAAAATGGGTGAATGACACAATCTATGTAAAGCACTATATGGATCTAAATGCACCATTTACCATTTAGGATGCGTATAGGCAAGAGGTTCCCAAACTTTTTCATGTCAAGGACCCCTAAATTGACACTATTTAGCCCGCGGACCCCCATTTGAAAAACGATATGCCAGGGAACCCCCATAAGAGAAGATTTTCACGGCTCTAGCAGAGATTGTCAACTGGTTTACATGTCATTTCAAGGACCCCCAGTCTGTCCTGATGAATAAAGAGCAACATTTTGTGTGACAGTGTGCGGGACCTTTTCTTGTTTTTTTTCAAAGATACCCTTTTTAAAGGACCCCCAGTTTGACATGCAATAGTTTATACGGACCCCCATTTAATGGCATTTCTATCTCTGGTACCCCGATTTATATTGTAAAATCATCGTTAATTTAACTCTGAGAGTGTACAAATGGAACCAATGGAAATGTGTACACTCTCTGAGTTACAGTTCCACAAGGGTCCATTTGGTTCCTATAACTATTATTTAGCTGGGGACCCCCCTGGAACTCCCCCAAGGACCCCTGGGGGTCCCCGGGCCCCACTTTGGGAACCACTGGCGTAGGCTGCATGCGTGCATGCTTGTGGAAGAGAGGAGGGAAATGCGCAGGGTTTGTAAAATCCATAGTATTGAAAATGTTTGATATTCTTTGGTCATAAAATGAAACATTTATTGTTAAAAACCTGTTTTTCACAGTGTTCTATAGAGCTATTTAACACTCTAAATAGCTCTATATTTTTATACACAAAAAAATATCACTTACAGTACCTGGCGTCCCTATTTTGAGAATCCCATTACCAGTGGACATTTTCAAACATTTACAAAAGTTTTTCGAGCATAGCAGATCTACAAAGTCAAAGGCGTGTGTGGGGAGTGAACAGACCCAGAGGTCCTGGAGTCGGGATCCAAGTTGGAAGGCTAAATAGTTGATAGTTAAGAGCCAAATTAATGGCCCATAACTCTTGAGAGTCATGGGGGTCATGTTGTTCTGACTGTGGCCTAATGGCGCGTTCACACGGGCAGATGAGCCGATGCAAAAATGCGCTGTGAGTTGATTTGGAGCAGCTATACAACATGCATCGTTGCGTCTTTGCAACGTCATGTCGCTGGGCTTCCATTGACAATGAATGGTAGACTGCATAGTTTCATCTGCCCCGTGTGAACGCAACATAATGCATAGTAAACTGGGGGTCCTTGAAATGAAAGACTTTGAGAAACACTAGCATAAACAATCTAAGTATTAGCGGGGCACAGCTATAGGGACAGCTCTGTCTGGTCAGGTGTTCTGAGTGGCTAGACTGCTGCTCTGCCCCGCATGTATGAGAGAACGTACATTAAACATTCAGATAGTTCTCAGGGGAAAACGGGGAGAAAGCCTGTATATTCAAATACAAGAGAGGAACTTGCCTGTCTCATGGAACCAGGCTGTATCCAAAACAATAGATAGCAGAACTTGCCCCTTGTCATCTATATTATTCACATTAGGGGGGCAGACGTTAGTCTCACGTACCAACAGTCTGGCATGCGTGCCTGGTTAAGACTCACGCGTGGCTCTGCTTTGCGTGGTTAGGGTTAGGTTAGGGTTTGGGGTAGGACGTCCACATTGTCAGGGCACCATTAAGGAAAAGGAGCAAATAATAATTGACATAATTGTCCCACGCCAAGGTAGGTGGCTGTTTGTTTAGCAACATACTGCCCTTCGCTCTGTGGCTATACGAAGCCATTTTCCACTTTGCAGCATCCAGTGGTCTTAAGCAGGGGTCTTCAACGTTTTGCAGGCCAAAGAGGACCCCTTAGCTGAGAGATGAAGCAGGGACCACCCCCCCCCCCCCACACACACACACACACACACACTATATGCATATACTGTATACAATTGTGTTGCAGATAAAACCATATAGACGGCGTCATGGACTTGTTTGACAGCACTACCATCAGTGTGGGGACTTCCCTGTGGACCGACCTCCCGTTATAGTTCACACAGCTTTGGCGGACCCCTGTTAGTCAGTCTGAAGACCCATGGTGCAGAGTAACCAAGTACAGTTTACTCATGTGTTGCACCATAAGTACAGCTTCAAAGTACTTTTATTATTTGTATTTGCATTTCTTGTTACTACTATTCCACTGCATATATCTTTGCCAGATTTAGTTACTAGTTACTTTTCAGATTTAGATTACTCAAAAAAAGAATAGATTTTTTTTACATTTGAATTATTATAATTTTATTTGCAGATATACAATCTTGCGTCGTAATTTTGTAGGCAGAAAAATGTTTCGACGATGAATTCGTGCAGAGGAGCCGAAAGGATTTTGATCATTATTGTCTCTTGTCGGGTGGAAAACGGCTACTTTTCAGAAACTAGCAAAAGTAGCAGACCTACAAGCTCAAAACGCGTCGCTTCGCGCAGCATTTAACGCTTGTGGATGTGCTACTTTTTGATGCTTTTGTTTTGAGTGACACAGAGGTACGATTAAGTACGGCGTTAATGTACAAAAAACAACAAATACAGAAAAACAAAAATAATTGCACTAATCCATCGGGCGAGTTCGTAATGATCGCGACAGGCCCTGCAGTGCTCGGCCTGTCCACAATAACTATACGTATGATCAACAATCATCACAACACCGTCCAGGAATCGAGGACTGCGAACAAACACAACAGTGACATTGTGCACTGCTGTGGGCTGTGTACTCTAAGTAATCGATGCATGGGAGGAGAAAGGGGGGGAGGCTCTGTGACTCGCCTGTTCGATGTGATGGATTAGCTGGTATCCATGGTAATGAGTGCCATCGGGTCACCCAGCAAAGTGACTGTACACAGTACACGCGCATGCAGGGCTGCTGGAAGAAGTGCTCACACTGTTTACTCAGCGAAAACTGCGGATTCGGTGCACTTACAGGTGCACTTCACCCATTTTCAACCATCACTGTGTTTGTTGTCATAGACTGCAATGGAGATAGGCCTTAGGCAGGGCTTTATTGTGTATTGTGTTGTGTGTGCGTTTGTGTGTGTGCGTGCGTGCGTGGTAGCAATACCACAATATAAAGGGAGACCAGCTCAGTAGTCTTGTGGTTAGTGTCATGGCGCCGTGTCATTGCTACGATGGCGCATTATTCCGACGGTGTGTTGGTCCGACTCGCCGCATTACTAAGCCTGTCCCTAACCGCATGCGAAGCCACGATGTCGAAATGATGGGCTTTCCCCCATAGAGTTATATAGAATCTGGAGACCGGACAACCCCACCCCCAGCTATTCATTTACATTGGCAGGTGTGGGGTTGCCATGGAAATCAACTGGCTGAGGCAGAGGCTGGAAATTGCACAGGTGAGGGGACTTTAGGGCTCATTAGGTCCACTGGCAGAACCTGACCAGAGCCTTTTGTGGTGTTTCTGGACCTCGGTGTATGCCACCGACTCAAGGCCGGGCACTGCACTCCCGGTTATCGAGTTACATGCATTACAACCGTACACACACCCCCAAAAAACATCGTAAAAACATCCCTTTCTACCAAAACGAAGGGGGTGTTTTTTTATGCAGGTTATCACCACCACACTACTGATATAGAGGGAAATGATTGGTAAAAATGTTTTGCTTTGAAGTACAGTACTAAACTAGAAATGCACTCTGTCGAGGTGCCAACTTGTGCCTTTCACAGGCTACTTGTGCTCAAGCAGAGCGCGTAAGTACTGATACTAACTAATGTCTATTACAACTGCTGTTCTAAATCCTTTAGACCCGTTATTGACCCGCGTACCTTAGTTAGTAGTTACGTCACCATCAACAGCCAATAAGGGACCACCATTCTGACTGACATACTGTACATACATACGTACATACGTACATACGTGCATACGTACATACGTTACCTTTTACCCACCCAACATTGAAACATATCTTAATTACGTCACCAGCCAATTTGGGGTATACATTCCATACATACATGCACGCTCTGCTTGCGCAAGTAATGATACGTATAGCTTGCGGAGTTAGTTCAGTCAGATATATGCAAGGGGCTCATTCAGTATTATGCAAGATTCGCTGATGTGGCAATCAGCTGACCAATTTGGCGGGTATTTAAGCTTACATATAAGACTGGATTCTTCCTGCGTTCCTTCCTCTGCATAATGCATTAATACGTTCCTTGTCTTGTACTGTTTGCTCCCAACGCCACCGGTGAGCTCTGCTATTCCTGTTCCCCACGGGGGGGGGGGGGGGGGGGGTTGTTATTGTATCTCTATCTCCCTGCTTTTAATGGTTAATGATGGTTGTATAATCGTGCCGAGCAGGGAGAAAAATGCAGCATAGCCGAACGACAACGAAGATAACATTATATGCACATTTGTATTCTCATTCTATACTAAATATTTCTTCAATATATTCGTGAGTTACCGGTATCTGACTGAAATGTACTAATGTTACTCTCCACCATTGGACGCATGTTGTACTTACAATATCTATGGGCCTGTGCGGCTCTGCCTCTCTCTGGGGTTCTGCTGGGGGAACAAGGACATGCGGTGCAGGCTTGCAGTCACATGATTTGTCACCCACGTTCCACCGATGGAGACGGCGCCAGAGCACATAGGTCATGCTGGCTTGGTTACCGTGGTAACAGGATGAAAGATTGTAACTGTGGACAGCAAGAAATGAGTGTCTGCTCTATATAACACTGGGTGTGGTGGAGCGTACGGGTGTTCAATGTAGGGTCCCGGGACCCCCAGGGGGTCCTTGAAGGTAGAGACGTACCCATACCTTTGTTTCCTTCCTGATACGGATCCCATAACTTGTGTACTGGTCTGATACCGGTGTTGAATTAAAACACATTTTGGACTGAGGTCGATAAAAAAAAGGCTTCTAAATCCTAACATTTTTCTGAAAATCCTATGTTTCAGTGGTCAGTGGTGCTGAAGTATATCTCTTTTGGGCCACGGACCCCCATCTCAAAATATGTAGTTCCAGGGACCCCCCAGAAGCAAATATTTTAGTTAAAAATGTTCGCTCTGAAATATATATTCAAAGATTTGCGCCACATTTTAACATTTTTTTCAAAAATAGCAGACCTACAAGCTCGTAGCGCTATGAGCTTGTAGATCATGCTATTTTTCAATAGCTAAATTATAACAACATTATAACAAAATGGGTTAAAAACAAATCACACCCATGTGAAGTCAGGGGCGCTCTTATCATCATACATCTTCTCATTCCGGTCTTCCATTTTCTGCCCTCACTTTTTATCCTCAATATGTACTTTGCTCAGCCAATCAAGTCATCGCTATGGGGTGATCAGCCAATCAAATGATCACACAAACGCACAAAGCTGGGCATAGGGGGGCCAAATGGACCCTTAGAGGTCTGTAACTCTGATTTATCCCTTTTTGAGACATTTAGAATGTGGCTAAATGTGTCTTTTATAAATATTGAACCGGAACACAGGTTAATGTTTTCAATTTCCTGAAAAAGTAACGGCTTTGGACGTAACAAGGTTGAACTCGACACAGTGACAATATCCAAACTGAGCGTCCTTGAAATGAAGAAGGCTGAGAATGGAGGTGTTATGATATGGGGGGGGGGGGGTCTCATATAGGTCAGCTCTACACTGGACGGACAGGGTCTTCTTTCCCACCGCGGCCGGTGTGAGAGTCGTGGTGTTTGTTGTCATTTTGACAAGCCACCGACAAGTTGGAATATTTTCCTGACTGTCATGGATGGTCCTTGATTGGACCTTGATGCTCCTTTAATCCTGGTCTCTAAACTGCCTCCCCCTGGCCAGCCGGGGCACCTGATGGAGGGGAAAGGAACTGGTTGGAATAACGTGTTCCTTCCACATACGCTATACGTCCAACCGGGAAAACTCCCCCCGTCTGAGGGAAAGAAGCGTCTTGGACACTCATGCATTGTAGGAAGCACGAGGTCAGTCCGCTGCCCTCCCCAGGTTGGCGGAGAGAGCGTATAGAGCCCAGGATTACACATTAGATAATTGACACTGGGTGGAAAAAAATGGCTTACAAAATCGTGGGATACAAACAATAGAAAATATAGGTGCTATATTAGTGATATCTCCTTATAATAATATAATAAGCTCTAAATTCATATCATAATCATTGCTATATGTTGTGTTTGAGGCATCTCCCTATCGCTCTAGCTTTTTAGTCACCGGTAAATTAATCTTTCAGGTCGGGACACGCAATTCCATCCAATCACGAGTGAAGTCATGCAGGATGAACACATTGGGAAGTACTGTACTGTCGTATATACCTGAACATGTATACAGTATACTGTTGAGTTGTAAGATCTGGAGAGACACAGAGGCCTCTGTTACTGAATGTGCACATACTAACCTATAGCAATTATTTGAATATAGAGCTTTAATCTTTCAAATGTGTTTTGTTTTAAGTTTCAACCCAAAGAACCATCACTTATACAGCACCTTTTTAACATACTATATTCTAGCAATTTTAGAGCGCTTGCTGCAGGGATGACGTTTATGTAGGCCACCCGGGGGGGTTACTCTTGTCATGGGTTTATTTGCCATGGCCTTACGGTGGAATGTCTGCACTGGGTTTTTAGATAAATCATGAAAACAAGCTGTGTTGCAAATGGAGCTTATTTAACTCGTTTAATTTAGTTCAACAAGAGAGAGTGTTCACAAATCAACACACTTCTGCATGAGTTCTACCACATGTGTCTCTGTGTACGAGGCGAGCTGTCTAGACATGGTTCTGTCTCAGTGCTGGGAAAAGTAGTGCATTTCTTTCTTTTTTTTTCTTCACTTAAGTAAAAGTATCAATACTGCAATGTAGAAATCAAAATGTACTTGAGTAAAAGTACAGACAATATTTGCATCGAATATACTAAGGCCTCACTCACACCTTTACAACAGACTGATGTATGCTTGTTGTATGAGATGTATATATAGCTGATGCAAGCTCACAATGCATTTCCAAAGGGAGTCACATGGTTTGACACAACATTTGTGTTGCGTGAGGGGGATGGGGGGGGGGGGGCAGGCGAAACACAGCCGAAAGCCATACAACAGCTTGTAGTCCAAAATGTTGTATCAAACCACGTGACTTCCATTGGAAATGCATTGGGGGCGGCCATGACACTTACATCTTGCTTACATCTAGCATGCATCGATGTTGTATGCTAGATCGAAAGGTGTGAGTGAGGCCTTAAAGTGCAAACAGTAACCACTCAATTCAATTCAATTCAATTCAAAGGGCTTTATTGGCATGAGAAAACATACGTTTACATTGCCAAAGCAGAAGTATAATGAGAACCACTCATTATGCAGAATGTCCGGTTTCACGAGGTATCATTATGTATACAATCATTCAAATGCATTAAAGTCTTTTGTAAATAGATCTAATAATAGCCTAAGTTTAAATAGGGCTGAAGTGGTAAATGTGTTTTCTGTTTTGTAATAATCTTTATAATTCTACGAAGTGCTCTAAAATTCCTAGAAGTAACTATAGTAACAGAAGTGTAGTGGCGTCAAATTATAACATTTGCCTCTGAGTTGTAGTGGAGTATAGGAAGTAAGTAAGTATTGAAGATTGAAAATACTTCAAAATTGGGTCAACCTCTGGCCACCCCATGGCAGCTGATCGCAGCTGATCTTTTTCTTATATTACCTCTAGTTACCCAGTGGCGGTTGTTGAGCATGAGTGCTCTTATTCAGCAACGCCCTGCCACACACACACACACACACACACACACACACACACACGCACACGCACGCACGCACGCACGCACGCACACACACGCACGCACACACACACACGCACGCACGCACGCACGCACGCACGCACGCACGCACACACACTGTCAGAACATTCTGTATTATATAACTCACAGCGATGTCATTTCATAAACCTGTCAACAGTATACGCGTATATGGCAAGCTTGGTGGTGGAAAAAGTACTCAAATGGTTTTTCTTAAGTAAAAGTATCAATACTGCAATGTAGATGTACTCCGTTACAAGTAGAAGTATACCGTATTCAAAAGTACAAAAGTATCGGCATCAAAATGTATATACACTAAAAGTTCAATACGTGTACAAAATCTTTCGGGAAAATAGCGGATCTACAAGCTCACAATGCGTCGCTGCATTGTGAGTGAGCTTGTAGATCGGCTATTTTCAAATGGCCGAGAAATGTATATAGCTCAGGGTTGAAGTGGTTAATGTATGTTTTCTAATCAAAATGAACATTTCCAAAGTAACCAACTCAAGTTTGCGAATAATTGTATTGGAGTTTAAGTACAAAAGAATGGCTATGAGTTGTAGTGGAGTAGAATTAAAGTAATCAAAGTATTTGAAATTGGAAACACTCGTGAAGTACAAATACCTCAAAATTTTACTTAAGTAGCCTACATTACTTAAGTAAATGCACTTAGTTACTTTCCACCAGTGGCCCGCACGCACACGCAGGCAGGCACACACACACACACACACACACACACACACACACACACACACACACACACACACACACACACACACACACACACACACACACACGCACACACACACACACACACACACACACACACACACTAAAACCTTTGTAGCAGACCATATAGTACAACCACAGTCTCATACTGTTGGCCACTGAGCAGCTCCACTGGAGCAGTTTGGGGGTTCATTGCCTTGCCCGAGGGCACTTCAGCAGTGTCAGGGGAGGGGTCAGTGTGGTCATTCACTTCCCCACCCTGATTTCGGTCACAAATGCACCCCTCTTAACATTTAGGCCACCGGTAAATGTAGGCCACAGCTAATCGCATCACAGCCACTCTATACCGGTAGCTCTCAAACTTGTTCATGTTTCAAGTGGCCGCGTGCCGTGTTTTGAGCTTGTTGATCTGCCATTTTTTGCTATTTTTGAATTTGAAACCTTGAAAAGTTAGTTTGTCTTGGAGTTTGTTTCTACCCGAACAAAATCAATACCGAAGCTAAAACAACAAAACACTCCAAAAGCATAAATTGCAAACTACTTTTTTTTCAAATAAATTACAAAACATTTCCGAATTTTCACTTTTTTTTTACATAAGAATTAAACAAAAAAATAATTTCAATGTGGGGTCCTTGACATGACAATGTCTGAGAACCTCCAGACTAAACAGTCCTCCAGCCTCTGCTGGAGGGGATTTGTTGACGTCTGTGGTAGATAACACGAGGACAGAAGGCCCATGTTCACAGGGGAGACAAAGACAGACAGACATACTGTAATTCATTCTATAGCCTTATACTGTATTACACTTTGTTCTATGATGGTGTCACGTGGCAAAAAATAGCCCAAGTTGTCAAATGTAGTGTTTCAAGTTCAATGATCCTCATGACATAATAATACAATGCTCGTTATAGAAGGCTGAGAGCCTCCACCCGAAGACCACATTTAAGGCCTAATATCAGGCCCTCCAAGGCGAAATTCCCCTTTTAGGCTAGTGGGGTTTTGGTTTGATTTTTAAAGCGACCAATCCCTCGTGGGAGACCCGGGTTCTAATGGCTGGCAACTTGTAGACTGTCTATTTTCAGCAAATGTTCGCCTGTCTTTGTCGAATGTTTGCCTACCGGTATTATCCAATTTAGACCTGAGGCAGATTATGAAAAGTTTGCTTATTAGTATGATTAGGTGTCATCTCTTGTTCTGCCTATTGGTAATGTGCGTGCATAATTTCATGGAAGTTCAGGATTTGAGGCATTTTGGGTTCAAATGTTTTTCTTTATTGAAGAATACCAGGTGGAAGTTGGCTTCTTTATTCCTATTGTTATTATTATTATTATTATTGGGCTCCTCCTGTCCACATGTCGAAGTGTCCTTGGGCCAGACACTGAACCCTATACATACAGAGCCTCCAATGAGTCGGTCGGTGTGTGAGCTCGCCACCATTGGTGTGTGAATGTGGGAAGTGAGGACGCTGGCGTCGACTGTTCGCCGCTTCACCTCCCATTATGTACTGTATGAATGAATGAACCATTGTAAAGCGCTTTGAGCACTTGAAAAAGCGCTATAAAAATGCAATTCATTATAATTCATTACATTATGTGGTCCGAGTGATGTTTTCATCTGCTGACACTGAATGAATGTTTGAAAGAAGTGTTTGTTTCTCTGTCAGCGACCAAGACTCAGGTGGAGTGTGAGGAGTATTAGGACTGAGCTGTTAATTCCCTCCAGAATATAAACAATAAATTAAGCCACTAAAACCGGGAAAGCATCTGTATCATTTTAGAGTTCTGCGTTCGCTGTTAAAATACAGCAGATATACAAGTTCAGAGCGCAAACTTGCTTGTACATGTACACTATTTTGTTTTTACATTTTAGAAAAAATCTTGAAAGTGCATGTCAGACTTTGTATAGAATCGGCATTTGTATAGAATCGGCCTCAGGTCTTCATGGGTTAATAAAACACATGATTCACAATTATATTATATAACGGTATACTGTAGGTTACAATATCTGGCACTGAGTGGTTGGCAGTGGCTCAGGGGGTATAGAGCAGCAGCTTATATAGGAATCAGGAGGTTCCATGGCTCAATCTCCGGCTCCCCCCTGTATTTGTGTCCAAGTGTCCTTGAGCAAGACCGATGCGCAGGTTGGTGCTATTTCCACTGCCGTCGGTGTGTGAATGTGATGCACATTTCAATTTTGGGGGCCGACGAAAATGAAAGCCTGGGTGCCGAGGCTATACACGAATAGCTGATCAACAAACTCACAACACGCCGTGAGCATTATGCTATTTAAATTTTTAAAAAAAGAAAAACAAAATAATAACTTTCACTTTCATATAGCCTAAAATAAACATGAAAGAAAATAATGAAAAGTAAAGAAAAAGTTAAAGAAAGAACACGGCCAACTCACGGAGCATTAGAAGGGCAAGTGGTTAAGTGCGTCTGCAGGTTTCATGATGTATTTAACCAAGCAATAGCTGTGCCTACTTGGCAAATGTAAAAGCTCATCGGTTCACTTTGACTTCTCTGTCAACTTTGAGATAAAATTGTGACCGCGGGTTGTGACATTAAAGAGCCACTTGTTACGCTGAGGAAGGCTCTGGGCTCAGAAATGCCTTGGCGTGTTGCCTGTGCCTAACAACTTGGAAGTATACCTGACGAACACTTCAGTGAATAGCGTTCAATTAAATCTCCACTCGCACGGTAAACCGTCGCTGTCTGGTGGAAACCTGTGTCCAAAAGTGTTACTTTTCAGAAAAGGAATTAATTCCCTGAAGAAGGCTTTTAACGGCCCGAAACGTTGGTTTCCCTGTACTCTGCGAGTATTGGCACTTTGGCTGTCAGTGCGTGCGGCTCACTTTCTTGTTCTTGCAACATCCGATTCAGTTTGCTCTCCCGCGGACCGGCACCACTACAAGGGCTTTTGTGTGCGTAAGCATCCTCGTGCATGCTTTTCAGAAAAGGGACACATTTATTGTTTAACCTATAGTATGGATCCCAATGTAGTTATTATTTAATTATAGAGTATTTTTGTTTTGTTTTATTCGACGCAATTGTGAACAATAGTAAAGTCACTGCAGCTCAACAGTCAGTGTGAGGGGTGGTCAGGAGAGGAGGTCTATATGAACTCTGTGTTGAAAGGCCATTGTCTGTGATGGAGTCAACTTAACTACATGCTCTGGTAGGCTGTTCCACACCTAGACAGCAGTGTGGAGAAAAGTTCTGTCCAATGCGCGTGTATTGGAGCCCACGGGGGGTCGAGAGACGAGAGCATATAGGCAGGTGTTTCGGCGTCTGGTGTAAGTAATAGGGAGTAATAGGGAGGGAGCATAACCTGGAGGTATATGAATGGAGGCTCTGGGTTCCCATGCAGACCGATAAAACCAGAAATGAATGTGCCACGATCTCTCTGCATTCCCAAATACAGTGAAACAGTGTGCCCTTTGACTGCTCACATTTTACACAAGTGTCTGGAATATTTTCATTGAACTGATGGGGGGGGGGTCCCTGGGGGGGGGGTCGGGGTCCCTGGAACAACATATTTTCAGATGGGGTCCAATTACATATTGGGTCCTTAACCTGAAATGGTTTGATCGCAACTAGGATTTATAAGATATTCGTATAGAATCTGGTCTCAGTCCTAAAGGGGGTAAGGAAAACATTTGAGCACTAACTTCCATCGCTACATAATAAGTGTACTTTGTCTCCGTCCAGCGCTGGTCATGAAGACTCATGGGGTGGTGGGTTGTGTGTGTGTGTGTGTGTGTGTGTGTGTGTGTGTGTGTGTGGGGGGGGGGGTATTGGGGTATTGGGGATGGGAGAGGCGTCCATTTTGAGGTGTGGTGTGTGTGTGTGTAAGAACACTGATGCTCGTCCTCCCTGTTGGAAAAGGTCAGGCCCGTCCTCACCTCCACTCCCGTGGGGAGTCCTTTACACTCGCCATTGCCATGACAACCCTGCAGCCTCCTGCCGGGGTGTGTGTGTGTGTGTGTGTGTGTGTGTGTGTGTGTGTGTGTGCGTGTGTGCATGTGCGCGTGTGTGCGTGTGTGTGTGTGTGCGCGTGTGTGTGCGTGTGTGCATGCGTGCGCATGCGTGTGTGCGCAGGGGAGAGTAGAAAGCAGCGTCTAACTGTGTTCTCAAAGACCCCCCAGTTTGATGCAATAGGCCAGTGGTTTTGGCCGTGGAAACCCACCCACAACCCCTCTTAACCCATTCTGACCTGAGATCAGATTCATACGAGGTTTCCACTGGACACACACTGGTCTGATTAACCCACTTCTGACCTGAGATCAGATTCTAAAAAATGTCAGTCGTTCTTCGATTTTTCAAAAATAGCATAACATAGCGCTAACACCAAAATGGGTTCCCGTTCAGAATGGGTTAAGATGTTCTGTGTCAGGGAAGAGAAGATTCATGCTGGGGCGGGGGGGGGAATCAAAATGATTCCATTTCTGATGTGATATAATAATATAGAAGTCATTGATTGCAGTCAACTGTCTTGTCCGTGTTTTGGTACAATGAATACTTTGACAATAACTGTTGTTAATAGGGATATCCCGATACACTTTCTTTGTTCCTGATCCGATGCCACAATTTCCACAACGTGTTAGCCGATACCGAATACCGATACCAGAGAATGATATTTATAATAATAATAAATAAAAAGATGCTCCTGAAGTATTCTCTTGCTGTATTTTGACCCATTCTCTCTCTGTACTATATAGACTATAGACTCTAATCTCTTAAAAGTGACTGAAATCAGTCGCTGTGACTGACGACGTTAATCCATGTCCCCTTTCCCACACTTCCTGTTGTCTTTGTCTCAGCAGCCCTCGCCTTGAATTCGGAGTGTGTCGGGAGATCGTCGCCGATGCGTCCCTGAGCTCCTCCCACGTCACCGTCGGAAAACCAGTCTATGGTCAGAAGCAATCCCGGGGGCAGCCATGAACCCGCAGGAGGTGGAGCTCGGCCAGGAGATTGGCGAGGAGGGGGCCAGCGCTTGCCACGACGGCCACGGCGAGCCGGCGCCTCACAACCACGGCGGCAAGGAGAAGAGCTACCACGCCCGGCAGCCGGGGGGCGCTGCAGCGCGCTACAGGCGTTGTGAGGCACCTGGCGGAGGAGGCGGTAAGCATTCATCTCAGCTAATCGCAGTTATTTTTGCGTGAACGCCATCGCTGTATGAATTAATAATGAGTAAAGAATTGTTCCCGGTGGCTGCATTATGCGTTCATAATCTTCAAAAAGATTAAAATATGGCGGAGATTCTTGGACGATACTTTTCTCATATTTCATGGTTCAACTGAGGAAATGATTGAGTTTCAGGTCTTCTTGAATGAAGCCAGTGATTTAAAATTCACCTTGAATATGAGCGTTGACAAAGTTGAATTTCTGGATATTACTGTCATAAAGGAAGGGAATTCACTTATACGTACGACAGATCTATATCGAAGACCGACGGATATAAATACCTTACTATGACGAGACAGCTATCACCGGGCACCACTCAAGAAAAGCTTACCTATTAGCCAATTCACGAGAGAACGTTTTCAAGTGAGGGGATATCCTGATAATTGGATTGATGAGGCATCAAAACGATTTGATATAGTGTCTCCCAGGAGGAATGCTTATACAACCCAAAGCTAAACCGGTTCAGGAAAAAACTGTGTTTCATAACCTATTCCCATTTGGGTAATGATTTAAAAAAAATATACCATTAAAAAACACTGGCATATTGTGACAACGGATCCTGTGTTAAAATATACGTTTAAAGCCCCACCACAAGTTGTATTCAAACAAGCTCCAAACATTAGGTCTCTTAGTGGTGAGATCGGATTTGACGCCTAAAAAACCCAGAACCTTCCTGGATGAAATCCCTAATGGGAATTGTGAATGTGGTAGTTTTGTTTGCAATGCCTAAAAGAGAAATATCAATGCATTGTTTTACATTTATGTTCCAATGTTCAATGCAAAATTGAACAAACAAACAAACAAAACAATTAAAGGTATATTCAGTGATTTCACTTAATTCAAATATCACTTTTTTTTCCTTATTTTTTGGATAATCCTCCCTGCTATAAAGTGTGCTGACCATATAAGGAGTTCCTCCTTGTCCCCAGTGAGCCCCTGGGGTAAAAAAAAACCCCTAGTTTCGGTTTGGGCTTTGGGTGGCAAAGCCTTCATCCAATCAGGATGAGAGGGGCCTTCCTCCAATCATGATCGAGTGGGGCGGGCCTTGGTGCACGTGCTGTTGGTCTGTTGTACTTCCCCCACTGTAGTGCGTGTGCATGTGCACATCTTGTTACCGGGGCGGACCGTTTTCTTTCCTTCAAATCACCCAAATCACTGAATGCTCCTTTAAATCATTCATTTGTATGGCAATTATCCTAAACTAAAATGTCGCGATCGTGACCAACCCTATAGGAGGCGCCAGCGGGGCCAGAGGGGGCCCCCAGCAGCGGAGGTCAGCAGAGGGGTCCGACCCGGAGGGGCCACACGGGGCCCAGTCTCCTCCTCCCCCTCCTGCATCTCAGCAGCAGCAGCAGCAGCAGCCTATCCCCCGGCCTGCAGTGGCGCGGTACCGCCGCCAGGGGGACAGCGAGGCCCGGCTCAGGGCCCAGCAACAGAGACACAGACAGAGACAGCAGAGAGAGGCGGAGAGAGCGGCACAGCAGTTGCTGCTGCAGCAGGAGAGCAAGGTGCTTAATGTATACACTGAAGCAATACTGCAAAACTGTTTTGGTTAAAGGACAATTCCGGACCAACGGTTTTCTTACCTTCATTTATTTAGTTATTACATCCAAGAATGAGTGGTACAGGTGAAAAGAGCTCATAGCGCGCGCTACGAGCTTGTAGATCTGCTATTTTCTTCCAACCGTGCCCATTACTATCCACAGTGTTTACAGTTTACATCCCAGCCGTCTGCCGTAGTGGGCAGACGGTTAAATTCATTGCACACAGTCAGAGCTGCGGTGGGCTGTGTGGGGATGGAGTTAAGATGTAATTCTGATATAATGGTATATTCACAACAATTCCACATACTTCTTTAAAGAATATTTTTATTTGTGAGTGTCTGCACCTGCAGACATGTACCAGACATGTATTTTTTTGTGTGTAGTTTAGCATTAATAAATAGAGTTTCTGATAACTTCCAAATAGACTCTAAGTAAAAATTTGAACAAAATAACGAAAACTAGAAAAAAGAAAAAAAAAGCTTACAGAAATAAAAATAGAAAATTAGGCTTTACATAAAATATATATATATCAACTAACTAAACTGTATTCTGTATAGAGCGCCGCAGTCCCGCCCCCTTTCAGAAAAGCGAGTGGCCCAGGAAGTGGAAGCCCCATGCATTCTCCCATCGGCACTTTTAATATAATTTATTTAAAGACGGTTACGCCGCGGACAAAGCCAATTCGGATCGTGACGAATCATGACAATGACAACACAATATTTGGGCCGATCAAATAATTTATAAGACGAAAAATAAAACAAATAGTGTTGTCTCCTGACTTTCTTTTCTTCTTTCTAATGATTTGATCGTCCCAAAATATTGTGTTCATTGTCATGATTCGTCACGATCCGAATTGGCTTTGTCCGCGGCGTAACCGTCTTTAAATAAATTATATTAAAAGTGCCGATGGGAGAATGCATGGGGCTTCCACTTCCTGGGCCACTCGCTTTTCTGAAAGGGGGCGGGACTGCGGCGCTCTATTGGCAAAACAAATATAATGAACTGAAATTGAAAACAAGTGTGTAATGACTAATGCATAATGCACGCAGGAGAGACAACAGCACG
>NC_137867.1:6351009-6356009 GCF_963924005.1 Protomyctophum bolini
AGTCCCATGCTTCTTTTGTCCATTTAAACATTTGTTTTAAACATTTTCACCTAAAATCTGCAACTATCCACAATAAATTGTGTTTAATTTCGTTTTATTCAGTCATTGCCATGTTATTCAATGTTAAAGCAATTTTCCTGTTGCTGTTTTTCCTGAGTAATTGTTAAATCAATCTGTAAAGTTCAGTACTCACTAATAAGTAGGTTAAAACACAGTTTGCTTTGAAAAATGAAGATATGATCATACGGTGTGACACTAAATAATTTGGTGTGACGTTCCAAATAGTGAAAAAAATCATACCTTTATTAATGATGAAACCATTAATGTTCATGGATTACATAGCAAATAGTCTAAGGAAGAGTCACAAATATTTGTGTAATTTTAGAGAAAGTTTTGTCACAATAAATACAAAATATATTGAAAGACCGATAACATGGGCCTCACATTGAGTGTTGATTACGGAAATAATATACAGATTTAATACATTTTCACAAAACTATAGTGGATTACAGGTTAGTTATGATAAAGGACTTTGATAAAGTGAGCAACTTAAGAAAGGTGTACTCCATTTTCATTTTATAAACAATTATTGTCATGTCACACCATATGACGATTTTAGGCACAAGTACAACAAAATGCTGAATAAACTCTGATTCCAATAAAATATCTAAAAACAAAATATGTTTCCATAAAGATGAGAGTGAGTAGAACAAAAGTAAATCATTTATATTCCTGTAATTTAAAGGTTTTTAAAAAACACTTTTTTTGGGGTGTCACGTCACTGATACAGGGGTAAGCCATGGAAGAATAGAAGAGCCATGGAAAAATATATATGTTTATATGTTTATATATATGTTTCACAGTATACGGGGTCCTCAGAGTCACCCAGAGTTTGTGTAACGTAACATTAACTTCATTCAATTCACAGTCTTGACTTTTCACATCGCTCCAGTCTATGTTTACCTTTGCAAAAATGGAAAGAACAACCGCACGCACGCATACACGCATACACACACACATATACACACAGGAATATGGTCCTTACAACATCCATTTCTCATAATTCTACTCTTCTTGTGGGGACATTTGGTCCACACGCACACCGACTCGTGATACACAGTGAATTCTGATACCTATAGCTTGTGTCACCTGAGTAGCTCGCACGCAGCTAGAGACGTGCGCTGAGCGCTGACCTCACTTCTCGTCTGGTACACTAGCTGGCCAGTGGACATTTGTTTATCAAAACAAAACGAAAACTTTTGGGGGGACGGAACCGTACACAGGTTCTGTTTATAGTTCAGCTGCGCTGTGTTGAGAACATGGAGAACTATTGGATGTACCAAGTGGACCAGCATGAGAAAGAAGAGACCGCCACCAAACAGGCCGAGCCGGCGCCAGAACCACCGCGCGGAGATGAGGTTTGAACTTGCTCTGAAATGGTTCATCGTTTCGTTTTTTTTTTTTTTATATTCGGTGGTGGAAGAGAGGAGAGAGACTGAGGAATAAGAGGAGGGACAGGACAGCGTTGTACTAGAAAATATAAAATAGCTATAGGACTTAATGATGGTGTAAGCCTTACAAAAAAACATATACCTTGCTTACGCAGTAAGGGCTATGTTTTTGTAAAACTATAGCAGTGGTCTCTCCAGCTCTTTCGTGAACACAAAATACGTTTTCAGTTTGGGATACGATTTTTTAATTTTTTCCAATCAGAAAAGATCAACCCGACAAATATAATGCATCAGTTAAAATGTTACCGTGCTCCATTTCCAATTGTGTCTATACTCATTGATCGTTTCGTCACTTCCAATTCCACTTGTTTATCCTGTGTGACATCTCCATTCTGATTGGACAAAACCGGTATCCCAACCTACTGGCCGAACAAACACTTCAAGCAATGATTATAGAATATAGAGCAATTTAACACTCATTCTAATAGAAAAAGAAAGGACTTACAGCCCCTTTAAGTGGTCAACATTTACCATCAAGTCATATATTATTAAAGATAATGTTCCTTGATTAAAGATGCTTTTGTCTAACCTGGTAGGATATCATGTGACCTGTGTGGCTCAGAACCTCAGCCTAGAGACCAGTATCCAAATATATCCTCCTTTAAATCCCAAACCGCACCAATATAATTTGCCACGCAACTCTTTGCAACACGCAACTACTTGCAACCAGTATCCCCAATGGCAGTTGCATTGGTGTGGAGTCTATGGTTGTAGGCCAGTCAATCTAAGGTTTGAACCAAAATTAATTGAAATTGTAATTGTAATTGATCATAAAAGGTTTTTATGATCCTTAAGCCCAATCCAACAAACAAAACGTTTTTTTTAAGGTAAACCACACCAATGCAACTCATTGAGTTACAATGAGTTGCATTGGTGTGGTCTACCTTAAAAACCATTTTGTCACAACCTGTCCCTTTGGTGTGGTTTGGGCTTTAGGGTCATCCAAATAACATGTAAAAAAATTGTAAAATTAAGTAATTACTTGATCATGGTAAATCCAGGGGTTGAAAGTTGGGGTATCATTAACAACCTATAACTTACTGTAAGGCAAAGGGTTTTCATTATTCTGAACCCATTGCAAGCATTAGCTTTGCATGAAAAACACTCCTTGGGCTCAAAACAGCCATAGCCGTCATCACAAATGTGATGAGGTCATCACATTTGCATGGCTATGGCCGAATCTAGCCCAAGGGGTGTTTTTTTTTGTCCAAAACTAATACTTGGAATGGGTTCAGTATCATGAAAACCCCCTAGTTTGACACACCACATGCTACTTAAAACATTCAACCCCTGAATTTACCACTAAATATGTCATTCCCAATTTCTATGTTATTTAGATGACCCTAAGGATCATAACAAACCTTGAACGATTACTATTGCAATTATGTTTTGGTTACGCCCCTTTTTAGCTTAGATTGACTGGCCTATATTGACCTTAAAATGGTTTTGTTGCCAAGGAGTTGCGACTAATTGCATTGGTGCGGTCTGGGCATTGAGGCTAGTGGTTTTGAGGCTATAGTGGTTAAGAGAGGTTTGGTTTTTTCGTGTCCCTTTTCCGTGCGGGAGGCCTATTGATTGATTGATTGAAATCTTTATTAACAGTTTGCAGAATTACAGTACATTTCAAGCACAAACTCAATACAAAGACTGTTAACTGTGAGTGGACGACCCAATTAAGCCTTACACTTGTTTACAACAGGGTCCACATTGTTCAATTCATCAAAACATTTAGAGACAAACAAATAGACACTTCCTAGGGCCTAGGGTTTGAAGTATTAGTTCGACATGTGGGAACCGCTCGAACATGCGCTGCTCCCGTGCTTGCGGTTATGGTTAAGTTATAGGGCTTGAGGTTGAGGTTTGTCGGACCAATGACTAGTCTGAACTAAGTACTGCACCCGATCAAGTTTGCAGTGTGTGAGTCATTATTAATTCTGAAGTGTTTATTTTTTTCTATAACAGACAACAGATATTAACTACTAATGAGTTCATACTGTATTTATACATTATTTAGGCCTACAATTTAAAATTATAAAGTAAACACAATAGCCACATTATTAAACCATTGACACTTATTAGTGAGTGAATAATAGTGAAGGTTTTCCGACAGACACACGCACGCACACACACACACACACACGCGCGCGCGCACCAAGCGTCATGCAGCAAAGGTTATTTTGTTCGCTATCCCACCTCCTATTAATGTTTGGCTAATGGTTGAATATATTATGTTTTGATTGAATACTTTATTAGCCAGAAATGTTTTCAGCACGTGGTACAGTAAGACATTCAAGCTAAAAGTATAACACACACTGTACACATACTCATATGTATTCAATACCAATGAATACAAAAATATCACACCCGTGTGAACTGAGTGGTGCAGCTCCCCACCCCTCTCTCTCTCTCTCTCTCTCTCTCTCTCTCTCTCTCTCTCTCTCTCTCTCTCTCTCTCCCTCTCATTAGCAGGCAACATTGCAGCAGTATCCCTCTCTCTGTTTCTGGCGCCCCCTACTGGTACCCTATAGTCATATACTGGTGCTCATGACCACATACGTACATACATAGGCGTACACGGACATTGCTGTTTGTAGGAGTGGTTGCACCACTCAAAAATGTTTGACCTTGTAAAGCGACCGAGTATACCAAGAAAAGTGCTATATAAATGGGGCAATTATTATTACATTCTGGTGTGCACACACACGAAAATATAAAGTACAGTACTAAAGTAAAGATACTTAATGCCTCTCTGTGTGTGTTTGTCCAGTCCCCAGGTTCAGAGTCCTCGTTTCCACTGGGAGCAGAGTCTTCAAGCAGACACCTGCTTCAAGAGGACACTCTGGATTCACCACCTGCTAACAAAGAGGTGCTGGAAGAACTACTACATTTGTTTATCGTATAGTATTTATTTATTTTACTTTCATCAAAGTATCCAATACTTTGAATTCATTGGAAATTTGGTATTCTATTCTATGTGAAATTCCTTTCTTTTGTGAATACAGATAATTTGGTGAGGTTCTATTTGCATAAATGTACCATATTAATTATTTGTTCCATTGTGTACTCTACTTCCATAGGCTAGAAGAAGTCTGGCATCCTTCCCTACCTATGTTGAAGGTGAGTGTCTCACTTCCATTCAACTGTCATCTTATCTCCATATTCTAAAAAAATATATATATATATATACCGGGCACCCATTTTGGTGTTAGCATCATGTTATGCTTTACCTATTGAAAAATAGCAGATCTACAAGCTCATATCGCGCCACCGAGTGGCGCGATACGAGCTTGTAGGTCTGCTATTTTTGAAAAATCGAAGAACGACTGACATTTTTAGAATCTGATCTCGGGTCAGAATGGGTTGATCAGACCAGTGTGTGTCCAGTGGAAACCTGGTATGAATCTGATCTCAGGTCAGAATGGGTTAACACCCTACTCGATCATACTACGGCGTCACACAAAAGCATCCAAAGTACAGTAGCAGATCCAC
>NC_137867.1:6363509-6496009 GCF_963924005.1 Protomyctophum bolini
AAAAGGTGAATATGTTTTACCACTGAGCCAATAAGAGTCTGCCTACTTGCTCAAAGGGTTGCATGATGCAGTAGGGAGTCACGAATAAGGCAGCATAAGGCAGTGATAATATAATATGACAATAGTGAGTCAATAAGGGAACTTAACACTTAGACTGCGGCCTGGTGGCCACAAGTGGTGAATAGCTTGTCGCGGGGCTGGGAGATTCCTACTCAAGTAAGTACTTCTGTTTCCCCCGCTCGGAGGAGGCTCGCAGACCTCCATTCAAATCAGATCCAAACCTCGGATGTCTGATCAGCTACAACGGACAGCGACGAGGGCATGCAAGGCGTTGCCTAGCAACAAGGCAGTACGGAGTCAGTAATGGTACCAAACTGATCAAAGGCACTTGATTAGGTAGCACGTGATGATCACGCCCATTTCCACAACGTGCGAGGCATTGAAGTGTGGTCTCTCCTCACAGATCTGCAGCCTCATGCGCGGCGGCATCGCTGAGCGCGGCGGCGTGCGCGTGGGCCACAGGATCATCGAGATCAACGGCCAGAGTGTGGTAGCCACGCCCCACGAGAAGATCGTCCAGATCCTGTCCAACGCTGTGGGAGAGGTGAGGATGTTATCGGAAACGCTCTCGTTTTAGAACTCTTTGTAGCAGTCGTTCCAGTACGGAGTCCCGGAGTGGCCATTGAGGGAGATTGCTTTTTTTCTTTTTTAAATGCTAACTTAGCGCTCGAGTTCGTAGGCCTACTGTAACTCGGCCTACTGTAGCTCAAGTTAGTAACTTGGATAACTTAGTAACTTAGTAACTAGTAACTCAAGTTAGCATTATCGTGTTTTCGCTCTCAATGGCCACTCCGGGGCACCGTATTCCAGTGTTGATTTTGACAGCAATTATTTTTGTTTTTGTTTTAGTCATCTGATTTTGGCAGGCCTTGATGGCGTCGTAATACCTGATTTTACACTTGGTTGCATGCTGAAAATAGCCGATCTACAAGCTCACAACGTGTTTCGGCACCAATTTGCGCAAACATAACTCTCTCTCTCTCTCCCCCTCTCCCTCTCCCTCTCTCTCTCTCTCTCTCAGATCCACATGAAGACAATGCCTGCGGCCATGTACCGCCTGCTAACCGCCCAGGAGCAGCCTGTTTACATCTAAAACGAAAGCAAAACAAAATACCTGACCTCGCACATCTTACTCACCTCTCACACCACCTCCGACAACTCCCCTGATCTCCAAAGCTCCCCCCCCCCCCCCCCCCCCCTTGCCACACCCTCCTCCGGGCTAGTGATTGGGGTAAATGTCCGAAATTCCATACTAACATACTATTTAGTTAGTATCTATCTTTTGTATATCCGAATGCTTAGTAGCCAGTACCTTAGTACGTGAAATGCATACTCAATTCGGGGAAATATCGCGGCTGTGCGACAGTGCTGACACAATGCTGCTTTTGAATGTCCAACAGACATACCCGACCAAACCTCTGTTGTAACGTCAATTCTGATGTAAAGTATGAAGCCCATGCAGAGTGTAGTTATTATTAGTTGAATCCCATGACATGTCAAATGCAAAACATTTAACCGCTATCGTACACCGTGACGAAACGGGAACCCGTACGTGTGGTACCTCTGAGGGGGACGTACTGCTGCGTAACTATGTGTGCACTCAAAGGTTCGTCGCGAAAATAGCATACTGAGTAGTATGTAGTCTGTGATTTTGGACGCGACCAAAGCTTCTAAATGCAGCCTTACGAAGGACATGACATTGTCATGTCCTCTTCCTGACCTGGCCAGTCTGCCTATAGCTGTGGTGTGACTGGCCTCAGTGTCTCTCTCCTATCCCCGATGTCCCTGCAAGATGTGTGGTTTCATAGTGCTCAGTCTTCCTCTACGTCTCCTCCAATCCATAGCCTGAACTCTATATATTTCCATCCATCCATCTTCAACCGCTTATCCGGAGTCGGGGTCGCAGGGGCAACAGCTCCAGCTGTGAGAGATCCAGACTTCCCCTCTCCAAAGCAACATTAGTAACTTCATCCTGGGCGATCCCGAGGCGTCCCAAGGCCAGCTTGGAGATATAATCCACCCATGTGATCCTTGGTCTTCCTGGGGGTCTCCTTCCAGTGGGACATAACGAGGACCTCCCTAGGGAGGCATCCTTACAAGATGCCCGAACCACCTAAGCTGGCTCCATTTCAAGAGAAGAAGCAAACTCTTATTTCATCATCATCTTAACCTTTATTTCAACTCGGAGTTGAAATAATCATTTTCAATGTAGCCGAGATACAGAACACAAAGTCAATAGGAATATATTTATATACAGCAATATTAAATATATGAATCGGAATACTCAAAAACTAAACTAAGTAAAAAAAACACGATAGACCGAAAATGAATTAATACAGTTACAATCTTGAACCATTTCCCTGAATTGACCCAAGGAGGGCAGTGATCGGATTTTTAAGGACTCCTGGAGCTCAATTCCAATATGGAGCACGGACAGAGAACGCTGCCTTGCCTGTGTGTGTGTGTGTGTGTGTGTGTGTGTGTGTGTGTGTGTGTGTGTGTGCGTCCAAATGTAACTTTGAGGGTCAGGTAGTCACTGGAGCGGGTTTGATAGGGTTTTGGAATCTGATCCAACATAGAACAAAAAATTATGGGGGAGCATTCCTTTCGTTTCACTTCTTCGTTTTTCAATTCTGACAGTGCTGCTCCCATTGCAGCCGTGTTCCCAGGTGAGCATCGCCGAAGAGCAGGTGGCGTCTTTGTCAAGCGCCATAATAATAACGTATGTCGGGGCCGATATAGCGATAACCTGCCGTTTGTGTAAAGAACATTTACAAATCTATAGGGGCAATTAGTAGCCTATACACACCATATGTTTGTCATTCCTGGGATTCTATCCACACCACAACCTCGATAACGCCACCAACTATTGCTGTTTTGAAATGTCCGGCTGCAGTTATATTACATCATCACTTTCAACCCGGTCCCGGTCGAGTTGCTGTGATCGGGATCGGTCACAGCACTTCATGAACGATAATCCCTTTACCTTTTTGTTCTCAGTCAGTCAGTCAGTCAGTCAGTCAGTCAGTCAGTCAGTCAGTCAGTCAGTCAGTCAGTCAGTCAGTCAGTCAGTCAGTCTCCCCTTCTCCTCCTTTGCCTACAGGCAGAGGACCACGTTGAGAACCACTGGCCTGGGCAAATAAACTATCCTATGCGAATAGCTGTGAAATACATGGCAGTGATTTTCGTATTGCTTATTTGTCATGCCCCCCCCCCCCCCGATCTGTAAAGTCCTTCAGCATTCCTTGCTTCAAGAATTCCAACACAATGTTTTAGTTCCGTGATTTCACTGCGCAGGTCTTATAACATCATACTGTGATCCAGTGGTGGAACTATAGTTGTCAGATTTTATTATTATTTTTAACTTGAGCAGTACGTACCACAATGTCGAAATCATACAAGTAAAAGTCCTGTATTGAACATTTCACTTGAGTAAAAAGTGACATCAAAATGTACTTAAAATGTAAAAGTAGACTTACTCATTATGCCGAATGCCGAAGCGTTATGAGAGATATATCATGGGGTAGTGGGGTACCCTGAATCTGAATTCATTAAAATCCCCCGAAAATTCAAGTTATTTTCAGAAACCGAACTGAATCAAAACAATTGTAATTGCCCAGCAATACTTAACAGTGAAACTAATATTAGGTACAATGGGATAAATGATGAAGAGGGCTGGATAAGATATCTAATCTTTCTGTTATTGAGTTTCTTGAGCCGTGGCCTTTTTTACCGTTTTTCTTTTGCGAGTCCTTCGGAAACCGTGTTCAACTGACTATACAGTATATTCACACTAGAGGGCAGCACGGGTCCATCCGGAACCGATCACCCGGTTCGGGCCCAAAATATTGACTTGTCCCTCGGGGACACTAATATTAGCCTATATGCAAGTTTGCAACCCTCCACTGCGCTGTCTGGAGAGGCCGGGGTGCATGTCGCTCATAGAGAGCAGTCTCATGTCATGTTGAAGCATTATAACATTGCAGAGAACACACTATGGATCCGGATCTATATCGGATCGGATCAGCTCCGTTTTTGGTCGGACCGTTTCCAAACAAATCAAATCCCTCTCGGCTCCGTTTCGGAACCGGATCCAAAGGTTTCGCGGGCCGGTTCCAGGCGGGTGCGGCCGGCCAATTAGAATGTTTCTGGGATCCGTAGCGGTTCGGTTCAGATATCACCGGTCCCGTTTCGGACCGGGTCCAATTTTGTGGACCTGTGCTGCCATCTAATTCACACAGCAGGGGCCACAGAAAGGGGCCGTCGCCAGTTATGTGTAATTGCGGGGAGGAAAAGCGCCTTTGCGTACATCCCACCCCCCTCCGGCTATAGAGGTACATCCCACCCCCAGGTTATATACACCCCACCCCCACCCAGGCTATATACATGTAGGTATAGCCTATATGTAGGTTAGTGCAACACTGTCGCCCACGTCCTCCAATATACAATG
This sequence comes from Protomyctophum bolini, assembly GCF_963924005.1. NCBI lineage: Eukaryota > Metazoa > Chordata > Actinopteri > Myctophiformes > Myctophidae > Protomyctophum > Protomyctophum bolini. Next base: position 6,368,020 of record NC_137867.1, read on the forward strand.
TCACACAAATCATAGAGTCAAAGTCTGTTATTTTGTCACCTCTGAAGCTCATTCTGCCTTACTGTTACTGTACTTTATGATATGGAACTGACGTTACCGAAAGAACGGGCTTTTTCTCTGGAGTCGCCAGATTATGGATTATTGCTATACCAATTTTTTGTTGCTTCTACTAGTGTGTGTTGTGTGAAGATGAACCAATGTACTCCACATTCAAAGCTAAACCAACTACATTGAAACTATATACAATATTATCAGATTGACCACGTAGGCAAAGCTTCAGTGAATGAAAAGCAAAATGTGAGCAGTCCTGCAGGGTGGGTGGAATGTAAAAGAAGTGTGTGTAAAATGACATTATGTGCACATTCACCTTTTAGCACAAGACTGCAAATGTAGCGATAATAGTGGCTTCCCTGACAGTAGGGTATTCCCACGTCGGTGTGGAGGTTGGCTAAAGGCTGACTTATACACTATAGTGGTGATAAACGGCTGATCCGCAGGCCCGCGGCGCATTGCAGTGCAACCCGCCGCAGAACTCGCGGATCATCTGTGTTGACGCGTAACTAGTAAGTATAAAGCAGGCTTAATGAGTTTCTCTTAAAAAGGACTCATTTTGAATGTAATGAAATCTTATATACTGTTTATCAGCGTGTGTGTAAAGATGAAGAAAAATCATACAAGGAAAAAAAAAATGTGTAAAGTAATTGCATTGTTAATTTATTTGCTAGCTTTTACTGTGATGTTATGGCTAGTTAAGCTACATTCCTGTACCAGAGCCAGAATGTTTCTAACAGTATTTACAACAATAAAGGAATTTCAGCAGGATATCAGTTTCGGTGTCATTTCTAAACAAGCACTATAATTCGGAAAGGAAATCAAAAGAAAAAAGTATATATTTTGTTCCTGCTTTCCATTTAGAAAGATCACACCCGTGTGAAGTGAGGGGCGCTCTTATTGTACACCATCGTGATGTAACATGTCAATTTGCTTGTCCACATTATGACGTAAATTCTCCCTTCATTGTCAATGGGAATTGAATGTTTGGTGTAGGACAGAAATAACCGATTTGCTCATCTGTGGTGTCATCCCAGACCCAAAGATGATAGAGCTCACTATTGTATTCTATTGGTACTCGTCAGCTTCACTGATTGGTCGAGCTTATGTCACATTTGTGCCACTCGAATGCGAAGCGACACGTTTTGAGCTACTTTTGATGCTTTTGGAATTTGAATCCTGAAAAGTACACATTTTGGACATGAGGTTTCCACCCGGCAGAAGATATATTCCTGAGAGCGGGTGTACTGTACCCATGGGTACAGTACAAGGAGTAAAATTAATATTGCATAAACGGGTGAGGGGTGCATTCCCAACTTCCAGATTTGTGTAGGCTGGTGTGCCGCAGTTACCAGTTAAAGGTATATATTCAGTAATTTCACTTAATTCAAATATCACTTCTTTTTTTGTTTAGAGTGTCTACTATAGAGTGTGCTGACCTTATAAAGAGTTCCTCCCTGTCCCGAGTTAACCCCTGGGGGTCAAGTGGCCCAGCCTTCATACAATCAGGATAGAGAGTGCCTTCCACCAATCATGATCGAGTGGGGGCGGGCCTTGGTGTGTGTGCTGTTGGCCTGTCGCATGACCCACTGTAGAGCATATGTACATATTTTTACGGGGGGACCGGGGGGGGTTTCCAAATCACCCAAATCACTGAATGCTCCTTTAAGTTGATAATTTGAATACCGGTAGAACACTTCATCAGGATATATAAGGACTGTCTCTCCCTGGAGCATGAATGGATTGCTATTATATTATACCATATATCTAACTATTGATACTATATTATATTATGTACATCACATACAGTATACATACTATACATTGTTACTGCTACTACTTGTATGCTTGTATCTCTCCTCTTTGCCTCTCCTTCTCTGTCTCTCACAATATAAAACGTAAATCCGTTGTAGTACACCAGTAAGACGCGCAAACGCGGGAAGCGAACGCAGCTCGTACATATTTGGTTTTTTTTAATGTCCACCAGAGAACACGTGACGAAGGTAAAATGATCCTCCGTGATTTAAATATATATTTTGCACATCATTTTACAGAATCACAAGCCTCTACAGCACTACAAGTAAGACGCGCAAACGCGTGAAGCGAACGCAGCTCCTGTGTGTGCATGTCTGTCTGTCTGTCCCGCTGTTACTGTATATGTGGACCTGGCCCCTTTTGTGCCCATATATGGGCACAAAAGGGGGACACACAGACAGACACACAGACAGACATGATCTGCTAGGTCTCATAGTAAGTGCTCACTGCGTTCGCAATCAGTGTTGTGTAAATCGTTTTTGTTAACTTATATTTGCAGACATTTAACCACTTACACCCTCAATACGTTGTAAACTTGACTTTTGGCTCTGTACACTGAATCTTTCCCTCAGTATAGGGATGCTACAGTGTCTAAGTGGTTAATGTAAAAACAAACAAACAAAAACAAAAATCCTATCAGACACACATTGAGTCACTGTAGTAACTCAGAGGACCCTCCCAGGGGGCCCTGAGCGTCGGCCACTTGGCAGCCTTTTCCGCAGCCAGGCCCACCAGGCGCTATATACGTTCTTCGGAATCTATACTTCTACATTTTCATCCACTTGATAGTCTGCACACCTCCCGCAGCAGCCAAAGCAGCAACAGAAACAGCAGCAGCAGCAGCCGGTGAGAATTGTGCATAGAAAAACGAGCGCCTTGAACCAGCACTTGGACGCGACGTCCACCATCCCGAATTGCTCCGCCACGTAGACGCCCATGGAGCCGTGGTCGTCGTAGACCCTCCGTTTGTTGTGATCGCTGAGGATGCTGTTGGCGTTGCTGATCTCCTTGAACCTATCGGCGGCCTCCGGATTGCCCGGGTTCTTATCGGGGTGATGCCTCAATGCCAGTTTCCTGTAGGCCCTCTTGACGTCTTCGGGAGACGCTCCCTTCTCCAGGTCCAAGACCTCGTATAGATTGGCGTCAATGTATGAACTGACGTCGTTTAATTTGATATTCATGCTGTATAGCCTACAGGTGGATGTCCAAAAAGGTTAATTACAAGACGACGACTCTTTTAAGCCGAGCTTCTTCAAATCTGATGTCGTGATGTCAGGCTTCCCTAACATGGGGCTTGTACTGTTCTAGTTATTATAGGGATGAGATCAGGAATCTCCATATATGGGCAGAAATTGACATGGATATGGGTATAAATGGACACTGACAGATACATATGGGTATATAAGGACACTGACAGAGATTGCTGGAATCTATCCCTCTGACTCCCGAATTCCCCCCTCAGATCCTCAGTGATTTGCATTCCGGGTCAACCAACCATGGTCACCGTACTCAAGGGTGTTCTCGTGGAGTGTGATCCCGCCGTCAAGCAGTTCCTCCTGCACCTGGACGAGAAGTGTGTCCTGGGGAAGAAGTTCATCATCCAGGACCTGGACGACACGCACGTCTTCATACTGGCAGAGGTGGTCCCGCTGCTGCAGGACAGAGTTGGACAGTTAATGGATCAGAATTCATTCCCCATCACTCAGAAATAACAAGCACGACACGTTCAACAGAAGAAATTAAAGTCTGAGGTCAGACATGCGTGAGGGCAGGCAGAAATGCACGCAGGCAAAGAGGTTTCGTTCCATTCATACCTCCATTATCTTTCCCTTTCACTCACATTTCTAGAAAGGGACACTTCCAAACTTACAAAAATATATTGACCACTTAAAGGGACACTTCACCCTTTTTGCAAAAAAATATATGTTAATGACGTTTAGGAGCTTTAGAACACTTTCCTGGGGGTCTTTATGTGTGTAATATGTGGTTTTAGATATTTTAGATTGTAGCAGTGAGCCTGTTGTCTCTGATGTCATGGACACTGGACTCACTTCCTTCCTGGACTACATGTTGTAGCTGTAAGACAGCTCTCCCCCTATCCACAAGGAGGAGCAGTGCACCAAAGAATTATGGGAATTGTAGTCCAGGAAGGTAGTGAGACCAGTGTCCATGACATCAGAGACAACAGGCTCACTGCTACAATCTAAAATATCTAAAACCACATATTACACACATAAATACTCCCAGGAAAGTGATCTAAATCTTCAAAACGTCATTAACATATATTTTTTTTCAAAAAGGGTGAAGTGTCCCTTTAAGGCTTAAGAAGCACTACTTTAACTATGATATTGTGAGAGCTTGTAGACCAGCTATAGCCTATACACAATTTTTACTTGAGTAAATACTTACCGCTGGGTACTGTGTACCCACTCCCAAGAACTGTGTTAAGGAGTACACATCTGTTGTGGGGCACACCTAAGTTTTTCACAATGCATGTAAACATCTGTGTGACAATAACATCTTGAATCTTGAAAAACATGATCAGAGGCTACAGCAATCCTTCTCATTGTATTTTGTTTTATGTGTAGGCCTACAGGAAATATTGAACAACTGCATGTTCCTGCTGTTCCTTATGCCCACCCGTACTGTATACTCTGTCTATACATCCAACTCATAATCGAGGATCCCTAAAGAAGAAAAATGTCAAGCCCTTCTAAGATCGTGTCTACTCACTCCACATCACTTTGGCGGGCTATAGAGAGAAACCAGGATATGGTGTACAATGTTTTTTTTCATTTTATTTTAATTATTTTATCCAGAAATAGACGTTTTAAAACAGTTTTCCATGCAGACGAGACTGTGATCAACATCCCCGACTGCCCAGTCCTGAAGAGGCCGGCTTCTGTGGTATTTTTAACTCAGTTATATCTATAGCCGAGCACGCATTGAAGCACACCTGCCTTTTTGTCTTATCGAAAATACATACCTTTTGAAAAGATTTGATATCGCATCAAAGAAACTGAGCCAAGAATATGTGACATCTGGTTGCACCGCTGTGCTATACACTATGGTGGATTTGGGAGGAGAAATGGACCGTCCCTCTCATCTAGAGTTATAGGGCCGCTATTTAGCCCTCTACGTCTCACAGCAGATCCGACTCATATGCCCATATATGGAGATCTCTGTATATGTCGGTCCTTGTCCCTTGACCCCTGATGTCATCAGTATATGCCTATAATTTGAATGGAGCTGACTGATATGTTTGCACCTGATGCCATGACGACACATTGACGTTAGACGACACTCTCCGTATTTGGGCATAGCCACGTCCCGTCCTCCCTTAAACCAATTTTAAGTGTGGAGAGTAGATGTTTTGTCGGGGGTGGGTTCCTTGGCTGAAGCCTGTGGCCAGAGCCGTCGAGTTCTGATGATCCTCATGGGGGCTACCCGCAGCCCCCCCCGCAGCGGTGGAAAAAAAGGAGTTGATGTTTTCACTGGTACTTTGGGTAGGCTACAGAATTGCGTTGGGGGGGGACTGTCGCCGCCGCGGATTTATTTATTTCCCAAATGGTCTAAAAATGTGTTATTTAGCATACTTTTACCAATGAATTGGTGCCGAGGAACCTCCTCGGCACACACCAGACAGTGGAAGGTGCTGAGAGGGAAATGCCTGCAGTCCTAGAGGATCTCAGCATTGATGACGGCCCTTTCACAGCAGGAGAGTTTGCCAAGGTCAAAGCCTCCCTGAAGCAGGGGAAAAGTGCTGGACCTGACGGCATTTCACCTGAGGTAGTCAAGAACTGCAATCTTGATGAAGTCATCTTGGAGATCTGCAACCAGGCTCTATTGGGAAACATCATGCCAGAAATATGGTCTCTCTCTCACATCATCCCAGTACCAAAATCTGGAGATCTGTCAAAACCTGACAACTACCGTGGTATCAGCCTGACCTGTATCATAGCAAAAATGTTCAATCGCATGATACTGAACAGGATCAGGAGCGCAATCGACCCCCACCTCAGGGAAAACCAAAACGGATTCCGAGAGGGGAGAACAACCTCAGCCCAGAACCTCGCGTTACGGAGGATCATTGAAGAGGTCAAGAGGAACAACCTAGCAGCAGTGCTATGCTTCACTGACTTCAAGAAGGCCTTTGACTCAATCCATAGAGGAATGATGGTGAGAATACTCAAGGCCTACAATGTTCCTCCGAACCTGCTCCGAGCCATTGACACCATGTACACGGAAACGAGAGCCCGAGTGACAACGCCGGATGGTAACAGTGAGGAATTCAGCATCCAAACCGGAGTGCTGCAGGGAGACACCCTAGCCCCCTTCCTTTTCATAATAGTGTTGGACTATGCCCTGAGACAAGCTATTATTGGAAGGGAGCCAGAGCTTCACCATCTCACCCAGAAGGTCTACAAGACACCCTGCAGAAACCCTCACAGACCTGGACTACGCTGATGACATCTGCCTGCTATCTGACAACGTAAGGCAGGCACAGGCTCTCCTGACCAGTGTGGAGTTGGAGTGCGCCAAAGTTGGCCTCAGGCTCAATGCAAAGAAGACTGAGGTCATAATATATAACATCCCCCAAGAGCATCTGCCCCTAACGACAATAGAGGGTACTGTTCTAAAGGAGGTCAGCGACTTCAAATACCTGGGCGCATGGGTCGACTCCACAGAGAAGGACCTTAAAGTGAGGAAGGCACTCGCCTGGCGAGCTCTTAACGGTATGACCAGTGTGTGGAAATCCAACCTCCCCCGACACATCAAGATCAGTTTCTTCTCTGCTACCGTGGAGTCCGTCCTCCTCTACGGCTGTGAATGCTGGACACTTAAACAAGCCCTACAGAAATCCCTGGACGGGTGCTACACAAGAATGTTACGTGTGGTACTGAACATCAGCCAGGATGAGCACATCACCAACAAGCGTCTGTACGGGGCATTACCAAGTGTAACGGAGAAGATAGCAGTAAGGAGGATGAGACTAGCTGGCCACTGCCACCGACATCAAGAACTCCCGGCCAAAAAGCTTGTACTGTGGGAACCAACACACGGGCATCGATCGAGAGGACGTCCCACACCTACCTACGTGGACGTACTAAAGAGAGATACTGGTGCGGAAAGCACAAAGGAGCTGGCCAGATGTATGGAGAACCGAGATGACTGGAGACGACGATGGAGGGCTCGTCTGAGGACGACGTAGAGAGAGAGAGAATTAGCCTATACACAGACAACGACTGATTAGCCTATTTTGGACGATATGGGTCTTTTCTCAGTGTTGCTGCAGTGGTGTGAACTGTGAACCGTGCGGGCACTGGTGGTGGTGCTGAGTTCTGACAGCCGAGTCACAGCTTCTTCTTCTGAATTACTTTATCTTTGCCTTGGAAAATACATTTTGCGTTTTGCTGTTTCCCAAAACAAACCAGCGCGCTACTGTTTGCTACAAAGCGACTGGAAGCGGACGAGGTTTACAGACATACCAATAGTAGCCAATCATATGCTGATTGCTGATTAGGCCAGTTGCTGTATAGCCTACCTACCCGATCAGCAGGGAGCAGCAACAACACATACACACACACACACACACACACACTACACACACAATAGCCTTCTATATAATGCTGCGCAATATATTATATATATTTAAAAAAATACCCAGCATAATTTTTGGGAAGGCTAAGCCTTCCCTAGCCTTACACACCCGCCGCCTATGGGCACTGTACTGTAGGCATATAATACCTGGCTAGGTGAAAACAAAAGAAACCCGATTAGCATTTGAGTACTTTTAACACCTCTGAACAGCCGGCGGAGAGGTTCACATTTTCGGAATTTCAGAGCATGTGTAAATAGTTTGCGACTGTGACAGTAGTCACAGAGTGTCAATAATTCCCAGAAAATCTGTAATGTTAATATAAAATGTCCACGGAAATCTTCATGGGGGCTAAAAGGGGCTATTTAATTCTTCATGGGGGCTGTAGCCCCATAGCCGCCACAGAGTCGACGTCGTTGCCTGTGGCTCAGTTTAGTTCTGTGTCCCGGCATGGTACCCATAAGCTGGCCTCGCTTCAAAGTGTCTCCCAGATGTCACAGACAACTCCAAGGCCTGCTCTATCCCACGGACCAGCTGGAGGCTTACCTGGACGGGTCTGTGGACAAGAGCCCAACTGTTTCGTCCCAGAGTGGAGGACATGTTGGAAGCGGAGAAACTCTTCTGCTCGTCTCCCTCCCGTAAGATCCATTATCTTTCATCCGCTGTGAGGACGGATCACGTCCCCAACCTGACGCAGCCCGAGGTGTGTTTTATCGGGAGAAGCAACGTGAGGAAATCTTCCCTCATCAAAGCTTTGTTCTCCTTGGCTCCCGAGGTGGAGGTTGGTCATGCCAAGAAAATGAACTTCTTCAGGGTGGGGAAGGCGTTCACCGTCGTGGACATGCCGCGACACGGCCCTACGCGGTTGCGGTGACTAAAACGGACAAGGTACCGTGAGGGGCTCATGCTCTCGAACCTGTTGAACCTTCGGGAGCTTTTGAAGACTCAAACGACAGGGTGTTTCCCGCAGCCCTTCCTGGTCAGCTCCCATAGCTTTTCAGGCATCCAATCTCTTGAGGTGTTTCATCGCTCACGTAACGGCAAACCTAAAGCCCGCAGCAACCAGTACGAGCTGACCTGAGGACCATATTGTATAAAGGGAACAGAGTGGCATTCCGACTATGGCTTCCGTGTGCAGTTAGGGTTAGGGACAGGGTTAGTAATGCAGGCGAGTCGGAATGGCGGTGTGTCGGAATGTAACCATTGTATTGTATATTGAATACGCTATTAACCCATTAAGACCTGGGGCTGATTCTAGTGAGATGACGTATAAATCAGTAGTTCTCGAGTCACGTTCATGAGACACGTTCATGAACAAAACCTTTAGCAGCATGGGGCGTTGGAGTTGGAAGCACTTGTTGGAAATGACTAAACAGTCCTGCATAATAACCACACGTTTCTGAATGACACATAATGCAGGAGGCAGCAGGATGTTGCGTTATTCATAAGGAGCATTTCCTTAACACTCTGACAATCTTCTCTGACAGAATGTCTATGTCTATGGTGGATTTTTATGAAACTTTAGGACTTTTAACCACATGAACCCTAGCATCCCTATTCTGGGCACTATCAGCAAACATAAGCCAACAAAAACAGACACTGAGGAAGTAGCGAATCTTATGCAGGGATAAAATTGTCCAATGTCCAAGCAGTACTTGCAAGTTGGTGGTATTTTCTTCAATTTATTTTACAGATAAAGAATTATCTGCATCGCTTTCACCCTGTCACTCTGGTAAAAAAAAAAAAAAAGATTTGTGCACCTACACCAGGGGTGTCAAACTCATTTGGGGCAAGGGTCACTTGATGAGGGCCGTGGCAAGTTGCAGCTCATATGCGTTGACTTACACAGTTGTCACTTGGCTTTGTTTTCTAGACTGTTTATTGACATGAATTGACTTTATTTGTATTACAGTTGTAGTCCTACACAGTGCCAAATTGAATCAGAATTCTGTGCCTGTCTGATGACTTAAATAAATTCACCTGTGTACCCCAATTGCCCAATGCCTTCAAAATAAAAGCAATTATACATAATACAAAATTAAACTGAAGTAATTCTGTTTTTAACTAAATATATGAAGTGCCAACTGTATTTATATCGGCCACATGACGTCTTGTGCTGTCCTTTACTGCCCTAAATAAACATCAAAGTACATAGACTTGGCTGGCAAACGATTCACGTCATAAGTGCTCTAAACAAACATTAGAAAGTCCATAGACTTGGCTGCCACATGATGTAATCTTCAAAAGCCATGTATTGGAGGGGCTAGTTCAGGCCCTGTGGTCGCCACAGTCAACAAAGAGAGATCGCACAAACAGCCTGCGTGAGTCATAATTTCTAAAGGCTTGCACTGCAACGGTTTGTACTGTACAGGTATGTGACGTCAGACCTCAGCTCCTCGCCAGCCTAGATGTGGTGTGAATTGGCCGTTAGAATTTCACTTCATCTCATTGCAGCGTGTAGTTTTTGTACTAAAGGATTTGCCTAATAGAGACGAAGATATATGAGAAGGACAGACATGGAAGAGGGATAGAGTAATATAAAATAAATAGTAAGAAATGGTAAATGGTGCATTTATATAGCGCCTTTATCTAAGGCGCTATACAGAGATTGTGCATCACATTCACCCGTTCACACACAAACGCACACCGATGCCAGAGGACACCATGCAAGGCATCAACCTGAACATTGGGAGCAATTAGGGGTTCAGAGTCTCAAAGACACTTCGACACTAACTCTGGGGGAGCCCGGGTTCGAACCGGGAACACTGCGGTTCCCATCCGGTCACTCTACAGCTAAATTCCAATACCGCAACTTTCACACTCGCTCACTCTCCTCGCGTCCTCCACTCGCTCCTCGGCTCCGCCCCCAGCGAGGAGGAGAGGATTCGATGCGAGGACAGAGTGGTGGTCGAATTTTCCTCTAGAATCGGAATGTACTAAGCTGTCATTTCAAAGCGACGGCACATTCCGCGATCACTAATGACGTGTATCAATTCAATTCAATTCAAAGGGCTTTATTGGTATGGGAAAACATACGTTTACATTGCCAAAGCAAAATTGGTGGAACAATACAGTGCCACACAGCTGGATCACTGGAACTCCAAACAGAGCAGTAGGCTACAGTCTACACTCTACAGAATAGACAATTCATCATGTTGTGCATGTAACCGAGGCCAATGTGTATGTATTGGTAACATGTGCAAGGCAAGGCTATTTATTCCTGGAATAAGCGCCAGGATGCGCACACGTATAAATCCCCCCGCCCCCCTGACAGACAGTCCTCCTCCGACGGTCTTTGCAAATAACGGACACTATAACAGGAATTAGGTTTAGTCTCTCTGACTTACATATTCAGTTCAGTCCACATATAAATAAATACATTTTTGTCACCGTCATTCATAGCAGTCTGTGCATTCAGGCATGCACAGAGATAAATTAACTATAGCTTTTGAGGTGCGCACAATATAGCCGGCCTAATTTATATATCCTACTTTTATTATGCTTATATCACACAACGCAATAAAGCCAGTGGCTTGTTGTGGTCCTTTCACTTTCACATTATGTATAGGCACAGTGCGTGCATGTGTGTGTTGGGTCAGCGACTCAGCCGGCCGGTGGATGGGGGGGGGGGGGGGGGGGGGGGTGCATGTATCGGGTTTCAAGCAGTGTTTTCTGTGCCACACGTGGAGGAGGCGGACTTATGTCACTGGAGAAGGAAAATAAACATGTACACGTGATGCGGAAATCCGCTGCGAGGAGACAAAATACCCCACCGAGCCTGCACCCGATGTACACTCGCCCTTCTAAGATCGTGTCTACTCACTCCACATCACTTTGGCGGGCTATAGAGAGAAACCAGGATATGGTGTACAATGTTTTTTTTCATTTTATTTTAATTATTTTATCCAGAAATAGACGTTTTAAAACAGTTTTCCATGCAGACGAGACTGTGATCAACATCCCCGACTGCCCAGTCCTGAAGAGGCCGGCTTCTGTGGTATTTTTAACTCAGTTATATCTTTAGCCGAGCACGCATTGAAGCACACCTGCCTTTTTGTCTTATCGAAAATACATACCTTTTGAAAAGATTTGATATCGCATCAAAGAAACTGAGCCAAGAATATGTGACATCTGGTTGCACCGCTGTGCTATATAGGAGGAGATCTTGAATGAACAAGAAGGTGGCCGCACACACCAATAGCCAGAGTACCAAAATGTATTCGGACAGCAGGTAAGACAACATCCAACGTTTCGGCGGTTAAGCCTTCATCAGGGAATACAGGGCACATCATGGTTCACACTTACATATGGTGCCAGAGAGTCATGCAACCAATCAGAAGGGGGTAGGGGAACACGGGTTAAATAAGACCTGTCCCTGTGAATTGAGAGGTCGGGATCATGGTCATGTGGTTCTCAAATTCAAATGACTATAAGGCCTCCTAAGAGGATCTGGAATAAATATTCCTTGTCATGGAGACACAATGTCTGAAAAAGTTACAGCAGAAAATCAAATGTGAAATGAAGAACAATATAACAGCAATAACAATTACAAAAAAAATCTATATATATATAATTAAATACATTCAATGCAATCAATATAGAAAAAACTTAATAAAACTTTATAAAAAAACTCAACAAAGACAAAAAAGACAAAGAGGACGGAACAGTCTATTCCTGGAGGATCACCGAATCCCAAGATGCAGCGGCACCACCGGCAGCATCCAAACCCAGAGAAAGCAGACCTCCACACCCTCCACGTCGCCAGCCGTTCTCCGATCAGATGTCAAGCAGCAGCGCCTCCTCATCTACCTCGAGCAACGCTTTTTTATACAACAGAACCAACCGCCGCGGTCGCGGCGACCACCGCAGAAACGCCGTACAAGGCGGGGGAAGAGGCACAGACGGGTTCTCCCGGAGACCACAGACCCGCTCATACAGCAGGTCACAACGGGACTGAATGTCGTAAACCTGTCAAGTAAGGAGCTTAGCCACGCCCACCTGTCACTACTAAGCAGAGGTTTAAGTTTGTTCCTACTACGCAATCAAGTGACTTTGATGTGAAAGTGGATTTGTTTAAATTCTTCAGACAAATACGTCTGAGAGAATTTTTTATGCCTAGTTCTGGATCGGTTGTGGCCCCACCTCTCCCTTCTGATACTAATGCTACTAGTACTACCATGTCTACTCAGAGGCGGAAAGTTCTTATAACGGCAGGGGGTTCAAGCAGCCACGCCCCCCCCCCCCCCCCCAGCGGTGGAAAAAAAACGAGTTTTGTTTTTTCGAACAAAAGCCACCTTATTAGCATTTGAATGCGGCATGCGCGGCGGCCCAACACCTATCTTGTAACCCCTCGTAAAGGTATGACTACGTGCATGACAACATGACCACTGGGGAGGGGAAATTTCAGTGGACAGTCAGTGGGTGCATAATTTACTGCAGTGCATATAGATATATTTTGCCAAAATGCAGTGGGTTCAGTCGCGCCTTTGCCAAAATGCCAGGGGGTTCAATCGCGCCTCTGAACCCACGGAGTTTCCGCCACTGTGTCTACTCCATTCAGAAATAAAAGCACCTTTATCCCTCCTAGCAATCGCAATGCGTCTATTGAAACTTATTGTAGACTGGTTGAACAAGAGATAATGTCACGTTTACAAGAAAAAGATGCACACATATCTCATTGTAACCTTAACATAGACGAGAAGCAAGCTTTGCTTGATCTCAAGTCTGATAATTCATGAAATTTCCCCTCCCCAGTGGTCATGTTGTCATGCACGTAGTCACATACCTTTACGAGGGGTTACAAGATAGGTGTTGGGCCGCCGCCCATGCCGCATTCAAATGCTAATAAGGTGGCTTTTGTTCTGCTGCCAGGTAGAGAGTAGCCTACAAATGAGTACAAAACTCGTTTTTTTTTCCACCGCTGGGGGGGGGGGGAGGGGGCGTGGCTGCTTGAACCCCCTGCCGTTATAAGAACTTTCCGCCACTGTCAATTGTAACTAGAAAGAGGCAATTCTGGGAAATTGCAAAGTGTGATTGAAGTGTGTTTTGAACGAAATTCGTGGCCTATATGGGGAGATGCGTCATGACCCAAGGAATCCAGGGAAAAAAACTTTTTGATTTTACGACCTACGGTTCAAGAGTTATACCCAAAAACGTAAAGTTGGCTGTTATAGCGCCACCATGAGGCCGACCGGTATACTTCTAAGGTAATTAATTTTAGTAATTATGATGAATCTCTCCTCCAAGTCTTGTAAGTATAGCCCTTACGGTCTCAGAGGAAAAAATACTTGAAAGTGAGTTTTTGCATTTTCCCATTTATGTCTATGGGGAAATGTAATGCACTAATTAATTCATATCAATTAAACTATCCGACAAATGTCTTAGCAGTTGATACGCAATCGATTCCCGATGTAGCCCGTCGTTTTGACATAATGGCTCGAGTGCGTGCGACAAAAACTGTGGGAGGAGTAGCACGTCAAAATAAAGTTTATCTATAAAGAAAAAAATAATAAAGGAGAAATAAAAGTGCAGTAAAACAATAGTTTGATTGCCCTCAGGGCAATCACACTAATTAAAGAGGCTGATAAAGGGGGCGCTGTTGTTTTGCTCAACAAATCTGATTATGTCATGGAATGTCATAGACAGCTACTGGATGAAATCTCTTATACAAAACTTCCCAGTAATCCTGTTGAAAACTTTAAGGGTACAGTAAATGACACTCTACAAGGTTTTTTACGTTCTGGTGAGATTACAAAAAAGGAATTTGAATTTCTTAATAAACAGCATCCTATGACACCAGTTTTCTATATTTTACCTAAACTGCATAAAAACTTTGAGAAACCCGCAGGTCGCCCCATTATCAGGCATCGACTCCGTTACAGCACCTCTCTCTTCTTTTGTAGACTTTTTTATTAAACCCTTTAATGAACTCCTCCCGTCCTATGTGAAAGACACAGGTCACATGATATCCATTATTGAAAACCTTGAACCCTTAAGATCAGATACCTTTCTTGTCACGCTGGATGTAGAGTCGCTGTACACAAATGTACCTCACGAAGGCGGCATCCAGGCCCTGGAACATTTCCTATTAGAGCGCCCCACCTCAGCCATACCCTCTAACTCGTGCATTGTCACTCTGGCTGAGATAGTACTTACACACAATTACTTCATGTTTCAGGATGACTATTTTCTACAAAAGAGGGGTGTAGCGATGGGGTCACCTATGGCCCCTAATTACGCAGGCCTGTATGTTGGGTACCTAGAGAAATCAAAAATTCTCAATCCTGCTCAAAACCCATTTTTTACAAATATAACTCTCTGGAAAAGATATATAGATGAGGTCTTCCTTCTGTTTAATGGTACAAGAGAACAACTTAATACCTTTTTTTTGTTTGTTAACTCATGTTCAGATCATCTGAAATTTACCATGTCTTTTGATTTTCATTCTTTGAACTTTCTGGATCTACTGATCTGCAGGGGAGAAGATGGTGTTTTATATACTGACCTCTACACCAAGCCAACTGACCGAAACAGCCTACTGAGAGCTGACAGCTGTCACCCTCTACATCTAAAAAACAGCTTACCGTATAGCCAATTCTGCAGAGTCAAGCGCATTTGCAAGAAACCTACAGATTTGAACCGGCATTTGACAAATATGCAGGCTAAATTTAAAGAACGGGGCTATTCTAATACCCAGATTGACAACGCCCTGGATAAAATCAATCAAAAACCCAGGTCTGATTTATTTCACAGACAGTCAGAAAACAAGACTCAGTCAACCATCTTCTCTACTACCTACTCTAAAATGTCTGAAAATTTCAGTCATATTATAAAAAAACACTGGCATATTTTATAATCGGATTCATTATTTAATAACACCTTTTCCAAACCTCCTCTGATTGTTTTCTCTCGTGGTCAGAGTCTCAGAAATCACTTGGTCAAGTCCGATTTACCCCCTGTCCCAACCCCGACTCAACGTGTATTGGCTCCTATTCCTAACGGCAACTATAAATGCGGCTCTTGCGCCCAATGCAACAGCACTAGAAAATGTCATAAATTTAAGCATCCTCATTCTGGTAAAAATATCCCCATCAGAGGCATTATTACATGCACAACTAGGGCTGTCATTTACCTTCTTACATGCCCTTGTGGCAAGGCATATGTAGGTATGACTTCGCGTGAACTAAAAGCACGCATAGCTGAGCACCGTAGCACTATTCGGTGCAAGAATATCATATACCCTGTTGCCGCCCATTTTGTGGAAGCCAACCACCCTGTGTCCTCTCTAAATTATATAGGCATAGAAAAAGTGTCTGTTTCTAGAAGAGGAGGACAGATCGATCAGCTTCTGCGTAAACGCGAAGCTTTTTGGATTCAGTCCTTAAAAACATTATCACCCCTTGGCCTTAATGTAAATTTTGACCTTAAATCCTTTTTATAAATATATTACAATAAAAAATATTTTTGTACCTTTATACTTAACCTTTTAATACTATTGTTGGTAAATCCTCCTTTTAACCTTACTTTGATGGCCGCCTTCCCCCTTTTCACCTGCAGGTGTCCTATACCTATACAGGCCGACTCCACAGAGGGGCATTCAGGTCTATTGCCAGTACATGTACTTAATCCACTTAAAATGTTTTTTCTATATTGATTGCATTGAATGTATTTAATTATATAGATTTTTTTTGTAATTGTTATTGCTGTTATATTGTTCTTCATTTCACATTTGCTTTTCTGCTGTAACTTTTTCAGACATTGTGTCTCCATGACAAGGAATATTTATTCCAGATCCTCTTAGGAGGCCTTATAGTCATTTGAATTTGAGAACCACATGACCATGATCCCGACCTCTCAATTCACAGGGACAGGTCTTATTTAACCCGTGTTCCCCTACCCCCTTCTGATTGGTTGCATGACTCTCTGGCACCATATGTAAGTGTGAACCATGATGTGCCCTGTATTCCCTGATGAAGGCTTAACCGCCGAAACGTTGGATGTTGTCTTACCTGCTGTCCGAATAAATTTTGGTACTCTGGCTATTGGTGTGTGCGGCCACCTTCTTGTTCATTCAAGATCTCCTCCTATATCGTTTTCTCCCGTGCGTCGGCACCGCCACAAGGACTTTGGTGTGCGTAGAGCCTCTTTTTACACTGCACCGCTGTGCTATACACTATGGTGGATTTGGGAGGAGAAATGGACCGTCCCTCTCATCTAGAGTTATAGGGCCGCTATTTAGCCCTCTACGTCTCACAGCAGATCCGACTCATATGCCCATATATGGAGATCTCTGTATATGTCAGTCCTTGTCCCTTGACCCCTGATGTCATCAGTATATGCCTATAATTTGAATGGAGCTGAATGATATGTTTGCACCTGATGCCATGACGACACATTGACGTTAGACGACACTCTCCGTATTTGGGCATAGCCACGTCCCGTCCTCCCTTAAACCAATTTTAAGTGTGGAGAGTAGATGTTTTGTCGGGGGTGGGTTCCTTGGCTGAAGCCTGTGGCCAGAGCCGTCGAGTTCTGATGATCCTCATGGGGGCTACCCGCAGCCCCCCCCGCAGCGGTGGAAAAAAAGGAGTTGATGTTTTCACTGGTACTTTGGGTAGGCTACAGAATTGCGTTGGGGGGGGACTGTCGCCGCCGCGGATTTATTTATTTCCCAAATGGTCTAAAAATGTGTTATTTAGCATACTTTTACCAATGAATTGGTGCCGAGGAACCTCCTCGGCACACACCAGACAGTGGAAGGTGCTGAGAGGGAAATGCCTGCAGTCCTAGAGGATCTCAGCATTGATGACGGCCCTTTCACAGCAGGAGAGTTTGCCAAGGTCAAAGCCTCCCTGAAGCAGGGGAAAAGTGCTGGACCTGACGGCATTTCACCTGAGGTAGTCAAGAACTGCAATCTTGATGAAGTCATCTTGGAGATCTGCAACCAGGCTCTATTGGGAAACATCATGCCAGAAATATGGTCTCTCTCTCACATCATCCCAGTACCAAAATCTGGAGATCTGTCAAAACCTGACAACTACCGTGGTATCAGCCTGACCTGTATCATAGCAAAAATGTTCAATCGCATGATACTGAACAGGATCAGGAGCGCAATCGACCCCCACCTCAGGGAAAACCAAAACGGATTCCGAGAGGGGAGAACAACCTCAGCCCAGAACCTCGCGTTACGGAGGATCATTGAAGAGGTCAAGAGGAACAACCTAGCAGCAGTGCTATGCTTCACTGACTTCAAGAAGGCCTTTGACTCAATCCATAGAGGAATGATGGTGAGAATACTCAAGGCCTACAATGTTCCTCCGAACCTGCTCCGAGCCATTGACACCATGTACACGGAAACGAGAGCCCGAGTGACAACGCCGGATGGTAACAGTGAGGAATTCAGCATCCAAACCGGAGTGCTGCAGGGAGACACCCTAGCCCCCTTCCTTTTCATAATAGTGTTGGACTATGCCCTGAGACAAGCTATTATTGGAAGGGAGCCAGAGCTCGGCTTCACCATCTCACCCAGAAGGTCTACAAGACACCCTGCAGAAACCCTCACAGACCTGGACTACGCTGATGACATCTGCCTGCTATCTGACAACGTAAGGCAGGCACAGGCTCTCCTGACCAGTGTGGAGTTGGAGTGCGCCAAAGTTGGCCTCAGGCTCAATGCAAAGAAGACTGAGGTCATAATATATAACATCCCCCAAGAGCATCTGCCCCTAACGACAATAGAGGGTACTGTTCTAAAGGAGGTCAGCGACTTCAAATACCTGGGCGCATGGGTCGACTCCACAGAGAAGGACCTTAAAGTGAGGAAGGCACTCGCCTGGCGAGCTCTTAACGGTATGACCAGTGTGTGGAAATCCAACCTCCCCCGACACATCAAGATCAGTTTCTTCTCTGCTACCGTGGAGTCCGTCCTCCTCTACGGCTGTGAATGCTGGACACTTAAACAAGCCCTACAGAAATCCCTGGACGGGTGCTACACAAGAATGTTACGTGTGGTACTGAACATCAGCCAGGATGAGCACATCACCAACAAGCGTCTGTACGGGGCATTACCAAGTGTAACGGAGAAGATAGCAGTAAGGAGGATGAGACTAGCTGGCCACTGCCACCGACATCAAGAACTCCCGGCCAAAAAGCTTGTACTGTGGGAACCAACACACGGGCATCGATCGAGAGGACGTCCCACACCTACCTACGTGGACGTACTAAAGAGAGATACTGGTGCGGAAAGCACAAAGGAGCTGGCCAGATGTATGGAGAACCGAGATGACTGGAGACGACGATGGAGGGCTCGTCTGAGGACGACGTAGAGAGAGAGAGAATTAGCCTATACACAGACAACGACTGATTAGCCTATTTTGGACGATATGGGTCTTTTCTCAGTGTTGCTGCAGTGGTGTGAACTGTGAACCGTGCGGGCACTGGTGGTGGTGCTGAGTTCTGACAGCCGAGTCACAGCTTCTTCTTCTGAATTACTTTATCTTTGCCTTGGAAAATACATTTTGCGTTTTGCTGTTTCCCAAAACAAACCAGCGCGCTACTGTTTGCTACAAAGCGACTGGAAGCGGACGAGGTTTACAGACATACCAATAGTAGCCAATCATATGCTGATTGCTGATTAGGCCAGTTGCTGTATAGCCTACCTACCCGATCAGCAGGGAGCAGCAACAACACACACACACACACACACACACACACACACTACACACACAATAGCCTTCTATATAATGCTGCGCAATATATTATATATATTTAAAAAAATACCCAGCATAATTTTTGGGAAGGCTAAGCCTTCCCTAGCCTTACACACCCGCCGCCTATGGGCACTGTACTGTAGGCATATAATACCTGGCTAGGTGAAAACAAAAGAAACCCGATTAGCATTTGAGTACTTTTAACACCTCTGAACAGCCGGCGGAGAGGTTCACATTTTCGGAATTTCAGAGCATGTGTAAATAGTTTGCGACTGTGACAGTAGTCACAGAGTGTCAATAATTCCCAGAAAATCTGTAATGTTAATATAAAATGTCCACGGAAATCTTCATGGGGGCTAAAAGGGGCTATTTAATTCTTCATGGGGGCTGTAGCCTGTAGCCCCATAGCCCCCACAGAGTCGACGTCGTTGCCTGTGGCTCAGTTTAGTTCTGTGTCCCGGCATGGTACCCATAAGCTGGCCTCGCTTCAAAGTGTCTCCCAGATGTCACAGACAACTCCAAGGCCTGCTCTATCCCACGGACCAGCTGGAGGCTTACCTGGACGGGTCTGTGGACAAGAGCCCAACTGTTTCGTCCCAGTGTGGAGGACATGTTGGAAGCGGAGAAACTCTTCTGCTCGTCTCCCTCCCGTAAGATCCATTATCTTTCATCCGCTGTGAGGACGGATCACGTCCCCAACCTGACGCAGCCCGAGGTGTGTTTTATCGGGAGAAGCAACGTGAGGAAATCTTCCCTCATCAAAGCTTTGTTCTCCTTGGCTCCCGAGGTGGAGGTTGGTCATGCCAAGAAAATGAACTTCTTCAGGGTGGGGAAGGCGTTCACCGTCGTGGACATGCCGCGACACGGCCCTACGCGGTTGCGGTGACTAAAACGGACAAGGTACCGTGAGGGGCTCATGCTCTCGAACCTGTTGAACCTTCGGGAGCTTTTGAAGACTCAAACGACAGGGTGTTTCCCGCAGCCCTTCCTGGTCAGCTCCCATAGCTTTTCAGGCATCCAATCTCTTGAGGTGTTTCATCGCTCACGTAACGGCAAACCTAAAGCCCGCAGCAACCAGTACGAGCTGACCTGAGGACCTCCTGAGGACCATATTGTATAAAGGGAACAGAGTGGCATTCCGACTATGGCTTCCGTGTGCAGTTAGGGTTAGGGACAGGGTTAGTAATGCAGGCGAGTCGGAATGGCGGTGTGTCGGAATGTAACCATTGTATTGTATATTGAATACGCTATTAACACATTAAGACCTGGGGCTGATTCTAGTGAGATGACGTATAAATCAGTAGTTCTCGAGTCACACGTTCATGAACAAAACATTTAGCAGCATGGGGCGTTGGAGTTGGAAGCACTTGTTGGAAATGACTAAACAGTCCTGCATAATAACCACACGTTTCTGAATGACACATAATGCAGGAGGCAGCAGGATGTTGCGTTATTCATAAGGAGCATTTCCTTAACACTCTGACAATCTTCTCTGACAGAATGTCTATGTCTATGGTGGATTTTTATGAAACTTTAGGACTTTTAACCACATGAACCCTAGCATCCCTATTCTGGCACTATCAGCAAACATAAGCCAACAAAAACAGACACTGAGGAAGTAGCGAATCTTATGCAGTGATACAATTGTCCAATGTCCAAGCAGTACTTGCAAGTTGGTGGTATTTTCTTCAATTTATTTTACAGATAAAGATGGTAATATCTGCATCGCTTTCACCCTGTCACTCTGGTAAAAAAGAAAGAAAGATGTGTGCACCTACACCAGGGGTGTCAAACTCATTTGGGGCAAGGGTCACTTGATGAGTGCCGTGGCAAGTTGCAGCTCATATGCGTTGACTTACACAGTTGTCACTTGGCTTTGTTTTCTAGACTGTTTATTGACATAAATTGACTTTATTTGTATTACAGTTGTAGTCCTACACAGTGCCAAATTGAATCAGAATTCTGTGCCTGTCTGATGACTTAAATAAATTCACCTGTGTACCCCAATTGCCCAATGCCTTCAAATTAAAAGCAATTATATATAATACAAAATTTAACTGAAGTATTTCTGTTTTTAACTAAATATATGAAGTGCCAACTGTATTTATATCAGCCACATGACGTCTTGTGCTGTCCTTTACTGCCCTAAATAAACATCAAAGTACTTAGACTTGGCTGGCAAACGATTCACGTCATAAGTGCTCTAAACAAACATTAAGAAAGTCCATAGACTTGGCTGCCACATGATGTAATCTTCAAAAGCCATGTATTGGAGGGGCTAGTTCAGGCCCTGTGGTCGCCACAGTCAACAAAGAGAGATCGCACAAACAGCCTGCGTGAGTCATCATTTCTATAGGCTTGCACTGCAACGGTTTGTACTGTACAGGTATGTGACGTCAGACCTCAGCTCCTCGCCAGCCTAGATGTGGTGTGAATTGGCCGTTAGAATTTCACTTCATCTCATTGCAGCGTGTAGTTTTTGTACTAAAGGATTTGCCTAATAGAGACGAAGATATATGAGAAGGACAGACATGGAAGAGGGATATAGAGTAATATAAAATAAATAGTAAGAAATGGTAAATGGTGCATTTATATAGCGCCTTTATCTAAGGCGCTATACAGAGATTGTGCATCACATTCACCCGTTCACACACAAACGCACACCGATGCCAGAGGACACCATGCAAGGCATCAACCTGAACATTGGGAGCAATTAGGGGTTCCGAGTCTCAAAGACACTTCGACACTAACTCTGGGGGAGCCCGGGTTCGAACCGGGAACACTGCGGTTCCCATCCGGTCACTCTACCGCTGAGTCGCTGCCGCCCGCGACCCGCACCCCAAATAAAAGGATATATCATGATGAGCATTAGCGAGGACCAATTAAATGGATGCCCATGCGTGACACAGTTTTCTGCCCTGCAATCAGTGCAGATTTGCAAAACAACATTTTCAGTCTTGGGATTGTTTTTGGCTTTAAGCCCTGCCGGTTCTAGGCCTTTAGTGGCCCCAAGCAACATAGTATTATGTGCCCCCCCCCACCCCTGCCCTGCCACGCCGGGTCCAGAAAATTCTGTAAATTTGCCATGAAAATGCTTCAATCTGGTGCACTTTGAGATCAAAATTAAGAAGCTAGGTGGGGGCCACATGTGGCCAGTAGCCCATGTAAGGGATAGGGGATACATTAAAAAAAAAAAAAATCTTCTCCCTGTGACGTGGCCCCCTCAGTGGTTGTGGCCCCAAGCGACCGCTTTGTTCGCCTATATGCCTAGAACCGGTGGCAGTGCCGGTTCTAGGCCTTTAGTGGCCCCAAGCAACATAATATTATGTGCCCCCCCTGCCCTGCCACACCGGGGAAGGTGCACTTTGAGATCAAAATTAAGAAGCTAGGTGGGGGCCACATGTGGCCAGTAGCCTGCTACCTAGCTTCTTAATACTGGGGGATACTGCAGGGGGGCCACGAAGTAAAAGTAAATTAATCCACAAAACTAACGTCATTTTGTCACGTGTGCAGGGCAAGAGGGTAGGACCCAAGAGAAGACAGCAAGGCTGAGGCAGAAGATCTCAAATGCAAGACATTTATTGACAAAAGGTTCAGGAACAGAACACACCGAGACATACAAATAATAATCCCGACAAGGAACTGACAGAACAGGGGAGTATATAAGGGCAAGGAAAAACAGGACACAGGTGAACACAACTGACAATCAACACTAGGATAGGCTAACAGGCAAACAGAACACAGGTGACTAGGGTTACACTAATACAGGGAGGTGAGACAAGGCAGGTGACATCAAACAAGGCAGACAGGAAACACAGGAACAAGACTACAAAATAAGAGTACACACTAAAACACACAAACTAGGAACAAGGAACACTAGAACACAGCAGAAAACATCAGATCGTGACACATTTGTATTGTTGACCTATTTCTAAAATATTAGTGCAACTTTACCCCTCTATCACTATCTATCTATCAGAACTATGTTTTTTGTGTCCATATCACTACGCCCAAAAAATTGTTAGACTGTAGTCTACACTGCAAAAAAGCATCTCGTGCATCTAGTCTACAAGGGTGAAAATACGTGCCCTGGGCAGCTTGTATAACACATCTTCAAGGGTCTGCATTATGTAGTGAGACCTCTTTAAAGCCTGATTTAGTGACTTGGGGTCTATGCAGATTCTCAGCTTCTCTGGCTGTCTAACGATCGACATATTGCCAATCCACTCAGTAGGCTCTATATGCACTGAGGTTAAATGGCCATCTCTCTCATATTTGTCTATTGAGCCTTGACTGCATCCGAGAGCCACTGAGACATTGCGCAGGGAAGCCAGCTGCACTGGAGCTACAGTACATCTGTATGTAGATCAAAAATGAACATCCCTTGGTAGCGACTCAACTGGTTCATTGCATATATGTCATTGTAAGTCTGCACAGGGTGCTGTCTGGTTAGTGGCTCTGTGCTGCTAATTAATGGTAAAGCGCATCAAACCTAACTGGTTGCACCTGACATCAGGGATCTCTGCCCGCTTCTTACAATCTCAGACTGCAACTTGTGTGCTCTACCCGATACTGTGTGCTCGTCCCGATACTGTATCGGTATCGGCCCATATTTGTCATAATCTGGTCATATCGGTATCTGCAAATAAGCCAGTCTATCCACCGATCTGACACAGGGGTTAGGGGTTGACACTATGGCAGGTAAATACAATGTTGGGGCATATGTGGAGATTGCTTTGGAGTTGCCCAAACTGCAAGTGTACATTTGAGTGAAGAGTCAACACAAGATATATACTGTAGCTAGATAACTATAAACACAACACAAGATCACAACACTAGTATCGGTATTTGCAGTGGCGGCCTTATTATGTTTAAATTGTTTAAATTGAAACGGGCCTCGAGCCTCCCCCTTTTTTTAAATAATTATTAATTATTAAAATTATGACGTCATGAACGGGGCCTCCCGATCCTTAAGGCCGCCCCTGGGTATTTGATATCGGTATCGGCTAACACAGAAATTGTGGGATCGGATCAGAAACTAAAGAAAAGTGCATCGGGACATCCCTAATTGCATTGATTGCCCTAAATACAGTAGGGGAGAACGGGGTAAGATGAGCCAGCGGGTAAGTCGAACCACCCCCTTTATCTAGAAAACTGTGTTGCCATGTGACCTTAAATCTAGTAAGCATCCATCATTTACACCTGGCTGTGAAGTTGCGAAGCACATGGGGAAAGTAGAAAACATTATTTTACACAAAAAAACAGGTTTTTGTCAGTCAAAGTAAAATGTCGACACATCATGTAAAATGACTGTTATACAAAGCAAAATGTACCTAGGTCAAAAATGTAATATCATACACGTTGATGATTTGCCAATGGATAGAACCATGTGAATCATTTAGCAAATACATTGTCTGAAGTAACTTATTCTAGTCATTGTTTTCTAAAATGGAGTCTGGTGGTAAAATGAACCAATGTCCGGGGGTAAATTGAGTCAATCGGAATCACTATTCATATTTAGATCATTAGATTTTACTGCCATCTCATTTTTGCCTTCCCTCCAGGACAACTTAAGCAAAAAGCGGTTCATCTTACCCCGTTCTCCCCTACTAACCGGGTCTGGCTTTGTAGTAGCTTTGAAGTCTCCTCATCTCTTTTGTGCTCGTCCCATCACATGTTGCCAACTTGCCCCTGAATCTATAGCTGGCACCTCTGAAACCCTCGATTCATCTTTATGTTGGCAAAGCATTTCATCCCACAACCCTGAACTGACAGTATATGGGCCGATCTGTGTTGGACCCTCCTCAGGTACTTCAACGTCTGCTGCATGTAATTATAATAATAACTAGAAACAAAATTTCAAGAAATTTTACTGGGTGCCTGCAGCTCGCCAAGTCTGTGCAGCATTTGAGCCACGGACCACCATTTGATGACATTTAGCCTCTCAGACCCTTGGTTACATGTGCGCCAGGTCTCCCCATTGACTTTCAATGGGTTATTTTGTCTAAGTTTATTGCGCATTACGTTGCCAACTTGCCACCAACATTCTAATGCTAACATGCTAATACTAACATGCTAAGATGTCTGAGCTGTAAGGGGTGGGGATTAAGCAATTAAGAAATTACAGTGTGCTCCTATTGGTGGTCTAAGTCCATGGAGCAAGTTTCAAGACTGTAGCATGCTGCAAACAAAATATATAGCTGTGTAAAGGCCAGCCAATAGGAATACAGAGGGGCGGGGCTTAAGCAATTAAGCCATTACAGCTTGTTCCTCTTGTTGGTCTACGTCCATGTACCAAAGTTTGAGGCTGTAGCATGTTGTAAACAAAAGTTAGAGCTGTGTAAAGGCCAGCCAATAGGAAGCCTAATGGGTGGGGCTTAAGCAATTAAACATTTACAGCGTGCTCCTATTAGTGGTCTAAGTCCATGGAGCAAGTTTCAAGACTGTAGCATGCTGCAAGCAAAAGTTAGAGCTGTGTAAAGGCCAGCCAATAGGAAGACAGGGTTTGTGTGTGTGTGTGTGTGTGTGTGTGTGTGTCTGTGGGTGTGTGTGTGTGTGTGTGTGTGTGTGTGTGTGTGTGTGTGTGTGTGTGTGTGTGCGTGTGTGTGTGTGTGTGTGTATACATGTATACATGTATGTATGTAAATATATCAATCAATCAATCAATCAAAGCAGTAGGTCTATAGCGGTCTACTTCATTGGTTTTCATTGGTTTAATTCATTGGTCATAGTTTCAAACTCACAGATTCGGCACAAACAAGGGACTAAATTTATTTCGCTCCTATGCCACCAAAATGTGGAACGCCCTACGAACAGTCGTTTAGATATGCTAATCCTTTGACTCCTTCCAAACCGCTCTCAAAGGGCCCCTACGGACGGCTGCAAATCGAAACTGGCCCCCGTAAAATCTCTCCCTCACTGTATATGTTTCTTTTCCCTTTTTACCTCCCTTATGATGAATTCCTGTTCTGTTCCTTGACTTTATAGAAGTGTCTATTTGTACGTCTCTAAATGTTTTGATGAATTGAACAAGGTGGACCCTCTTAAGTGTAATGCTTTATTGGTGTCGTCCACTCACAGTTAACAGTCTTTGTATTGAGTTGTACTTGAAATGTACTGTAATTCTGCAACTGTTAATAAATACCGGTATTTCAATCAATAAAAATAAATAAAAAAAATAGCTGGTCAAATGGCGCCATCATGTGGACAACCCAGGGCTAGGCAACTGCTCAATATGAGTGTCAAACCTGGAGTAAACACGTTTTTAGTTCACTTCCTCTTCCTCAAACAACACTAAAACTCCACCCGTCTGTCTCCCAGCATACATTACACTGGTAGTGTAAATAAAGTACCTGCCTGAAGAAACGCCTGTTCATTCACCATTACACAACGGGAATATAAGTAGCATATTAAAGTATTAAAGTTAATAGGCGTCGACGCAGGTATTAATTTCGTCCATGGAATTGACGGTGGAATTGTTGTCCACCGGAGACGAAGACAGGCAAGTTGAGACAACTGATCACTCTGGACGCCTATAGCCTCATCGATCGGGTAAGTGTTTTAATCACTTTATACTGGAACTACTGTCTGTACAGTTTTTACAGTGTTTATACAATGACATAATCAATTGATTTGTTTTGCAAAACAAATCAATTGATTTGTTTTTGTTTTGCAAAACAATATATTAATCAATATATGGGGGGGGGGGGAGAGTTACACTTCTTAACACAATGTAAAAACAAATATTAGAGAGGAGTTCTTCCCAAAATTTGAAACAATTTCAAAATAAAAAAGTATGACAGAAAGGGAAAGATTACCAGTCCTTCTGGGGGAACAGAATGAATGTGCAGTTTTGGCTGCAAAATATGTCAATTCCTGTCACAGGAAAAGGGACAACCATGCAGTAGAACACACATACAGTATGCCATGTTTTATTTTCTGCACCACCTGCTTTATTTTATATATTATTTTTATTTATCTTTTCATGTCATTGATATTATGTTGTTATACTGTATGTTGTTGTTTGTCATATCTGTGATTGTGCTTTGGCAAAACTAAAACGTCATGCCAATAAAGCCTGTGGAATTGGAGAGAGAGAGAGAGGGAGAGAGAGGGAGAGGGGGGGGGGGTTCCTAGCCCTGGTCCAGGTTCCTAGCTTACAGCGAGTCTCTCTCTGACGCCCTGTGGAAGGCCCTTCAGCAGCCCTCTGGTGATATTCTCACTCCTGTGCGAGGATTATCAATTCCCAGCAAATAAACAAAACGACGTAACTACTCACCGAAACAAAGCCTGCTAGACCTTAAGGTAAAAGTCTATTCTCGGAGCTGGGAAGCATCTCAGGTCCCCAGCTTCTCTCTAAAAATGCACTTTGTGCCATTTTAATAACACAATGTACCCTGAATTTACCGGGCAGTCATTTCTTCTACTACAGCATTTCCGGGTTTTGCCTGCGCCGATCTGGTTGGATTCATTTTATTTAATGATTAAAATAGTGCATTTTAGAGAGAAGCTGGGGACCTGAGATGCTTCCCAGCTCCGAGAATAGACTTTTACCTTAAGGTCTAGCAGGCTTTGTTTCGGTGAGTAGTTACGTCCCGTTTTGTTTATTAGATGGGAATTGTAAACACTCGCACGGGAGTGAGAGAATCGCTAGAGGGCTGCGGAAGGGACTTCCACAGGGCGTCAGAGAGAGACGCTGGACCAGGGCTAGATTGTGCCTAGACTTCGTTGCAGTGGTAGGCTACCGGCCTACTGCACGCCCAAAATATCTGCTCGTGAGCTTGTAGAACCTATAATTATGTGTGTGCGCACTGTGCGCGCTACTTTATTCTGGACGAACCACTTTCCACTTGGACGTCGACAACGACTCAGTTTCCCCTGTATGAATATGAAAGACTATTGGCCCATTTAACATTGATTGGATGGCGACGGTGCAATTTTTTGCCTATAATGCCAAAATGAAAAGGCATAGGCTATGCCAAAAGAATGCCTACCTGGGATTGTTTTAAATAGAACAAAAAGGGACAGTATGTGTCTCTGATGTCTTGGTAGCCTACAGTGGACAGTATGTGTCTCTGATGTCTTGGTAGCCTACAGTGGACAGTATGGCCCTCATTTATCAACAGTGCGTACGCCAAAATATGGGTGCACGCCGAAATTACCGGCATTTTCGACATTTACCATTTCCGGCAAAGCTTGAAATTGAACTTGACAAAGTCACGTCTGCTCGTGAGCTGGCTTACGCTTGTTTTTCTGTCGTAGAACGGCGGAGCAGCATTGTTTGACCAGCTGAGAGGCTGCCAAAGGCATGAAACATATGTATTCACTCCTAAAATGTTAATATAAAACTGTATGTATATGGGCTACACAGAAAAAGAAAAGAAAAAAGGAATAGACCTACAAGATGTGTCTTTGTGTCATATGAAATTTGTAGGAGCTTTCCAACTTTACAATTAAAATCGCGCTTGATTTAAGCCATTTAAACAGTGTTTTGCATGAGAGCATATACATGCGAGGATTTGGGCTGTCTGTGCTGGAATATTTCCATGACGTTGGAAAGTAGCCTATAGTGCAATGCAGCTGCGGAGAGTCCCAACATGCATGGGTAGCCTATATGTACTGTAGCCTAATCTACAGCAGGCCAACAGTGTCTTTCTGGAGTTACGGTATATGCAATCTCCTCCTCGTTTAATAAACCTGACGTGTCACTGGAATGTCAAATGTGCCGTGCCAGCCTGCACGGCTCAAGTGCATGGGAACCGCATCGGCGATAGGTATAGGCTAACCCAACCAGTCAGCCCACCACCACCAGTACCATATATTTTGGCTGCACATTAATATAATTGACAGTTGACAGTCCTGCAGCCACTGCAGCGACTGCGAGGCAATCTAAATAGACTGTCGAACGTGCATGGTCAGTTGGTCACGGACGGACCACAGTGATGGAGAGAGACAGACAGACAGGACAGGAGGACAAATTGCGATATGTGCGTGCGTGCGTGGCGTGCGGGGGGTGAGGCGGGCAGCAATAAGGGAAGCGAAGCGAGAGGAGAAACAGACAGCTTTATTTAATGTGTCATGTAGGTGCGTGCGTGCGTGCATGACAGCAAGGCAAGAGGTGAGAGGAAAACAGACAGGGTAGGCCTACAACTTTATTTAATTCATGCAGGTGTTCGTTCTTTATTTATTTAACAACACACCAGTTACTTGGGCTTGCAAGTTGCGTGTGCGTGCTGTGCGTCTGTGCGTGTGTATGAGAGAGGGGGGTGAGGCGGGCCCTGAGGCCTTTCGTCCGCCCCACTCAGGGGCTAGGGGGCCCTGAGGCCTTTCCTCCGCCCCACTCAGGGGCTAGGGAGAGGCAAGAAGAAAAGGTCTAACATGCATTTAGGCATGCACTTATAGAAGAAAATAAATGAATGGTGTCATACGGTTAGATATAACCTGGTAAAGGTATATAGTGAAGCATCAGAAGTATTTTTGTATGAAAAAGCTGATACTAAATACTTGAGCAAACGGAGCAAACGGAGCTGTGGGCAACAGATTACTGGTCTTGCAGATAGCCCAGAGATGCAGACAGTAGTATAATGGAGACGAAAAACCGTAGGACTATGGTGTGATTGACCTATAGGACGCATATACAGGGATATGACTGGGGAAAAGGTCACCAAGGAAATGGGGTGATAGCCACTATGAGCATGGGCCCTGCCTTTGAAACAGACATAGGAAGAGACACGGTTATCTGCTGACATTTGCGAACTGAAGAAAGGAGAACAAGTTGATCATGTGGTCAAGACAACTGACATCCTGTCACTGACATCCTGTATGGTGAAATGCAGACAGTACATGGTGTGACTGTAACAACATGATATGAAAATGCTGGGAGATGAGGTACTGGGTCCGGAAAAGAGGAGGTGATACGGCCCATGGATTAAAGGGATTGTGACATTAAAAAAAAGGTTTTGGAATTGTTCTTATTTTTTTTTAGGTTTTCTAATCTCAATTGCACCCAAAAAACATGAACTTTTAACATTCAGTAGATCTTCTGTGATCTGGGGTTTTCTGGCTCAAACAGGTGCTCTGATTTTGCCGGCAGTTTGTGATGTAAGAGCCTGCAAATCCCATATATGTCAATGGGATTTGCCAGCAGATGTCACTGTTTTCACTGTGTTGCCTGTTTTCATTGTAGCTCCAAAAGCTTCCAAACCCCAAAGAAAACTTCAGACCACAGAAAATCCACTGAATGTTCAAAGTTCAGGTTTTTTGGGTGTAATTGAGGTCATAAAACCTAAAAGAAAAAAGAAAAAGAAAGATAAATGAAAATGAATGTCATAAAACCTTTAAGGTATAAATAAGGGTGACCAAAGTCACCAGTGGGCTTCTTCGTTTCCATGTAATCAGGACAGACCTCTCACCCTGAGACATTTAATGTTCTGTATAGTCAGAACCCATAGGCTATTGAAAGATCATACTTACTAGTCATTTTTCCAAGTTATACTTGAGACTAAAAATGACATTAGGATGATGGACTAATAGATGGGGTATTCAAATTTAGCCAAACTTGGTGGAAACATATTGGCATAAGGGGCTCCCAATTATGGGGAGTTAGCTCCGGGGATTTTAAACCCGGGAACTCTAAATTCTAATAATTGTATACTGGCGAGGAACGAGCTTGATCACCTTAAATCCTCACACCGGACTCAATGCATCATCAGGACTGAGGCGATGGAATAGATTTGAAGTAGAACTGAACCTTGAATCAAGACAGGAACTTTGTGCAGGGAAGTGAATGTTTTGATTTAATGATTTTTATTATAATTGTTATTGATTGATTCTATTGACTAATCAATTTGTATTAGCTGATTTGAACTGCTTCAACCTGAGTTATTACTAAAAGCTATGACTGCTATTCCAAAATATAACTTATATCTTTCCTGTATTTAAAGCAATTGTTTCAAGAGAATTATTTGACACTGTGGGATTCATTCCACCATTGGGGCTTTGACCTCCTTGTTAGAGTAAAATATAGGTTCATGCATCTTAAAGAGTTTAATGGGTTACCTCTAACCACACCAATGTAAAACAACACTCTAGGTCTAGAATATATAGACTTTAAACAACAAAACCAGTCATTCACCAAGTGCACGCGCGATTAGTAGGGTAGCGGTCATCAAATAAGGTATTAATAATTGTTCTAGTGTGTTATGGGTTGTTCATGTGCTAGGCTTATTAATGAAAATGAGTGTGGCCTTATGATTAGGACCGTCGACGAGCTGGAGTCAAATATCCTACGGCAAATAGTCTCAGTATACACTCCTGTGTCTGAGTAGGGCTTTATAGTGAGGGAGCCAGTTCATTAAAAACTGGAGTGTGACCTTCATAGATAGGGAGACAGCACAAGGCGTATCCCTTGTTGCCTGGCGACATTTTGTGTGTGGGCGTGTGCGCACATTGTGTATATCCCTGTAACACCGAGCGTTGCAATGATGCAACATATTTTAATTCATTAATTCATATATTTAATGTAGGTTATTTTTTCACCTAAACATCATCATTGATGTTCATTGCAATGCCATTGGGCATGGTATTTGCATATAAATAACCCCCCCCCCCCCCCCCCCCCCCCCACAGAGGCTGAAATTCACACAAATTAAAAATCTCTGGACATCTCTGAAACATGTTATATTTATTATAGTGAAAGATGTAAATTATTTATTATTATTTTAATAATTATTATAAATGTGCATAAAATTTCCTCTGATAAGTCCTAGTAGTAAAAAGTAGTTTTCTCTTAAAAAGTATCAATTTTTTTGCAAGTAGAAATTAATCCAGGCTTTACAGGGATATACAGCAAACATTGACTGTTGTCTGGTGTATTGTGACTATGTGATCTTGACAGGTTTAATACAGAGCAGAGATGAGTTGCCGTGAGGAGAGAGAGGAGGAGGGAGCTGACAAACATCTCGTCCACAGAGCAGAGATGAGTCTCCGTGAGGAGAGAGAGGAGGAGGGAGCTGACAAACATCTCGTCCACAGAGCAGAGATGAGTCTCCGTGAGGAGAGAGAGGAGGAGGGAGCTGACAAACATCTCGTCCACAGAGCAGAGATGAGTTGCCGTGAGGAGAGAGAGGAGGAGGGAGCTGACAAACATCTCGTCCACAGAGCAGAGATGAGTTGCCGTGAGGAGAGAGAGGAGGAGGGAGCTGACAAACATCTCGTCCACAGAGCAGAGATGAGTTGCCGTGAGGAGAGAGAGGAGGAGGGAGCTGACAAACATCTCGTCCACAGAGCAGAGTCTCCACATACAAAGTATGTTAATCCTCCATTACTAGTATAAACCACAGTGTTACATTATTATCTTCTGCTAAAGTATTTTAATCCTGCTATACATATTATTTTACTTAAACTGCACTGTTACATTATTATTTATTTTTCCTAATGAATAAAAAATGATGCTACTTACAATTTGGTGGGTGCTCCTGATATTTCTCCGGTTCTCCTATAGGCCTACATTTTTAAAGTTAGTGATGAAGCTTTAAAAGTAAACTAGAGCAACACTAGTTAGAATAGACTATAGTAATGTTGTCTCAACACCTCTCCAACACAGCAGAGAATAGACTATAGTAATGTTGTCTCAACACCTCTCCAACACAGCAGAGAATAGACTATAGTAATGTTGTCTCAACACCTCTCCAACACAGCAGAGAATAGACTATAGTAATGTTGTCTCAACACCTCTCCAACACAGCAGAGAATAGACTATAGTAATGTTGTCTCAACACCTCTCCAACACACAGCAGAGAATAGACTAATAGTAATGTTGTCTCAACACAGCAGAGAATAGACTATAGTAATGTTGTCTCAACACCTCTCCAACACAACAGAGAATAGACTATAGTAATGTTGTCTCAACACCTCTCCAACACAGCAGAGAATAGACTATAGTAATGTTGTCTCAACACCTCTCCAACACAGCAGAGAATAGACTATAGTAATGTTGTTTCAACACCTCTCCAACACAGCAGAGAATAGACTATAGTAATGTTGTCTCAACACCTCTCCAACACAGCAGAGAATAGACTATAGTAATGTTGTCTCAACACCTCTCCAACACAGCAGAGAATAGACTAATAGTAATGTTGTCTCAACACAGCAGAGAATAGACTATAGTAATGTTGTCTCAACACCTCTCCAACACAGCAGAGAATAGACTATAGTAGTAATGTTGTCTCAACACAGCAGAGAATAGACTATAGTAATGTTGTCTCAACACCTCTCCAACACAGAAGAGAATAGACTATAGTAATGTTGTCTCAACACAGCAGAGAATAGACTATAGTAATGTTGTCTCAACACCTCTCCAACACAGAAGAGAATAGACTATAGTAATGTTGTCTCAACACAGCAGAGAACGGACTATAGTAATGTTGTCTCAACACCTCTCCAACACAGAGCAGAGAATAGACTATAGTAATGTTGTCTCAACACCTCTCCAACACAGCAGAGAATAGACTATAGTAATGTTGTCTCAACACCTCTCCAACACACATCAGAGAATAGACTAATAGTAATGTTGTCTCAACACAGCAGAGAATAGACTATAGTAATGTTGTCTCAACACCTCTCCAACACAGCAGAGAACGGACTATAGTAATGTTGTCTCAACACCTCTCCAACACAGCAGAGAATAGACTATAGTAATGTTGTCTCAACACCTCTCCAACACCACACCAAGCTTCAGAAGGACTTGGACAATGGCTTTCTATACAGGATACTGGGCTGAGATCCTCTGAGGTGAAGGAAGATTCTCAGACCAGCCCCTCTGATTAGACAATGTGTCTCTCACCCCACTAACCATCAAATTAGCACGGTGGCCAAACTTACATAGCCTAGTTATTATGAATATATATATAGTGAAGATATGAGACACACACACATTTCGATTTCTTTATTTGAATCCACAAATTACAATTAATTTTACAAGGAAACAAATATAACGGGGTTGACAGTTCATGTTCACTTAAGGATACACATGGCACCTCCTTCTCCACACAGACAAACTGCCTATAACAGACGAGACAGAACAGTATTTGGCAAGTTGTTTGGCTTTGCTTTTTGTCATGCCAGCTATTCTTAGGCCACTCATGGTCAGTTTATGCACATGGCCCAGGCTTCCGAATATCAGTATGGCAAATCTACAACGATACCCCAAGTTTGTTATGCTTCCAAGTAATGGTTGATGCTTAGAATATTTATCTTGGAATGCCTGGTCCATGTACAAATCAAAGACACAGCCCACCTCCAGAATCAGGACCTCCTTGTGTCTGGTGTCAACAAAGACAACATCAGGTGTATTCGGGATGTTAGCAAAGACATCGCATGCACAGCTAAACCAATCTGGTAACACTCTTGAGTGTTTATACATTGCTGCACTAGATGGCACATGCTTTCGAACTGCATCAGACACTAGGTCAACAATCCGGTCGTGGCGAGCAATATATAAGTTTTTGTATGCACTACATCACACACACACACACACACACACACACACACACACACACACACACACACACACACACACACAGGATAATTGGCAGTATAATCTGCATACACTATGCACTACACTTTATGAATGTGTGTAGATCAATCATTCAAAACCCACAACATACGGTAGAGGCTCTTTCTAGGGAAAACAAACAAAGAGGAAAGATATCACAATCCCTTACGATAAAAAATATATATACATTAAACTCAAAAGCTTCATCCCTTTCCACTGAGAAACACATTAGCAACATTATCAACAAACTTGCAATTTCCTTACATCATAATAAAATAAATTATGCATGAGATGTTGACACAACAACACAGAGAAGCAGGACTTGCAAAGAAACACAGCCAAGTTTTAAGCACGACTATTCACAGCTTCTTGTTTACAATCTGCAACCATCAACATGTATTCTATTCACAGCTTCTTGTTTACAATCTGCAACCATCGACATGTATTCTATTCACAGCTTCTTGTTTACAATCTGCAACCATCAACATGTATTCTATTCACAGCTTCTTGTTTACAATCTGCAACCATCAACCATCAAATCCTGGTGGATTTACATAGAACTGCAGGCATATTTGCCACTGGGCTACATGTAGGTACATATAATAAATATTGTGTTCATGTCCACAGCGTTGTGACTGAGCAGAACCCTGGACTGAAGACACCCAGTCAAACCACACCTGGACTGAAGACACCCAGTCAAACCACACCTGGACTGAAGACACCCAGTCAAACCACACCTGGACTGAAGACACCCAGTCAAACCACACCTGGACAAGGTAAAATATGCTAATACATTGGATGTTCTAACTATTGTCTGTATCAACAATTATATTCAAGTGCAAATAATGAAGCTAAACAACTTTAAACTCTGGGAAGAAATCAACTGGTAGCCTATTGTGTTGTTATTTTTGGCTGTTCTTCTTAACAAATTGTGCCGTAAAGGTGTATAGTTATAATAAAACATACATTTTCTTCTCATTTCAGATGATTTGAATGATTATAAGGTCAGTTTGAAGGTCAGTTTGGACAGTCTTGATGGAGTGAAAAACCACATGACGGAAGAGTCTGGAGACTCCGTCACCAGCACCTACTCAGAGCTCTACATCTCAGCGGGACAGAGTGAAGGGGTTAATAGCCAACATGAGGTGATACAGCTTGAGAGAACTTCCAACATGAAGACCTTCCATGACGATGCAATCGACTGCTGTAAAGTCTTTAAGATCATCCTCCCTGGCAGAGAGGAACCCAGCCAAACAGTTCTGACCAATGGCATCGCTGGCATCGGAAAAACATTCTCTGCGCGCAAGTTTGCTCTGGACTGGGCAAGAGGTTTGGAGAATCAAGATATAGATCTCCTGGTTCCCTTTTCATTCCGGGAGCTGAACTTGGTCAGAGATAAGCGGTACAGTCTTCTCAACCTGATCCATGATTTCCACCCAACGTTAAAGAAGGTCACAGCAGAGCAGCTCGCTGCCTGGAAAGTTTGCTTCATCCTCGATGGCCTCGATGAAAGCAGGTCTCCGTTGCACTTCGACACAAATGAAATCATCTCTGATGTC
This sequence comes from Protomyctophum bolini, assembly GCF_963924005.1. Taxonomy (NCBI): domain Eukaryota; kingdom Metazoa; phylum Chordata; class Actinopteri; order Myctophiformes; family Myctophidae; genus Protomyctophum; species Protomyctophum bolini. The sequence goes on from NC_137867.1 coordinate 6,404,305, forward strand.
ACAGTGACATCATCGGTGGATGCTCTGTTGACAAACCTCATCAAGAGGAATCTGCTCCCCTCGGCCCTCCTCTGGATAACCACCAGACCCGCAGCAGCCAATCGGATCCCTCCTGCATGTGTTGACATGGTGACAGAAGTCCGAGGGTTCACAGACCCCCAGAAGGAGAAGTACTTCAGGAAGAGATTCAGTGAAGAGAAGCTGGCCGACAGAGTCCTCTCACACTTGAAGACATGTAGGAGCCTCCACATCATGTGTTACATCCCACTCTTCTGTTGGATCATTGCTACCGTTCTGCTGGACATGTTGAGGACACACACCACGATAGGACAGCTGCCCAAGACCCTGACTGAGATGTGCTGCCACTTCCTGTTGGTTCAGACAAACACGAAGAAGCAGAAGTATGACGGGACTCAAGAAAAAAGAAAAAAGAAAAGAAACAAAAAAAAGAGAGAGAATCAACAGCAGCTCACTAAGACTGACAGGGATGTTCTTCTGAAGCTGGGCAAGCTGGCGTTTCAACACCTGAAGAAAAGTAGCATCGTGTTCGACCAAGAAGACCTGGAAGAGTGTGGTCTTGATGTGAAAGACGCCGCGCTGTACTCAGGAGTGTGCACACAGATCTTCAAAACAGAGAGTGTGCTGTTCCAGAAAACGGTCTACAGCTTTGTTCATCTGGTCATCCAGGAGTTTCTGGCTGCAGTCTACCTGTTCCACTGTTTCACACAGGAGAACATGGAGGTCCTGAACACATTCCTGGGAGATAAATACAACAGTAACAGCTCCCTCTCAGGCTTCCTGCATGCTGCTGTGAATAAATCCCTGGAGAGTAAAAATGGCCACCTGGACCTCTTAGTCCGCTTCCTTCATGGCCTCTCACTGCAGTCCAACCAGAGTCTGTTAGGAGACCTGCTGGGTCAGACAGAGAACAGTCCAGAGGAGATCCAGAAAGCCATCCGGCACCTGAAGTGGGAGTTAAAAGATGGTACTGCCTCTCCTGACAGATGTATCAACATCTTCCACTGTCTGATGGAGATGAACGACCACTCATTACATCAGGAGATCCAACAGTTCCTGAAGTCAGAGAACAGATCAGAGAAACTGTCTGAGACCCAGTGTTCAACTCTGGCCGTCATGCTGCAGATGTCAGAGGAGGTTCTGGAGGAGTTGGACCTGGACAAATACAACGCATCAAAGTGGGGGCGAAGGAGACTGGTCCCAGCTGTGAGGAACTGCAGAAAGGCTCGGTTAGTAGTCAACACATTGACTTGACTGCCAATCACGTCATGTTACGTCGCATCGAATCCATCGCTTGACTGCCAAGCACGCAGTATTGTGTCTTATGGTCTTTTCAGTGGATTAGTATAGATGGCGCTCTTCATCAACGTACTGTATGAATGATGCTAGGTTGCTAGGCAACAGATAAAACCAGAAATGAACCAGAAGTGAAAGTCTGCCTCACGTCCGCCTCAATTTAAACAGAAATGTGCTTTGGATAAAAGTGGCCAAAGCATCCCTGGGGGTCCCCGGCCAAAAAGGTTGAGAACCCCTGGTCTATTCCACAATACTGTTTATGTCTGGATAACTAGATAGGAGATGTTTTAGTTAACTTCCATGACAGTGCTAGGTATCATTTGTATTGATAATCTCTTATTTAATCTGCATTTACAGACTTGTTGGCTGTGATCTCGGTAAGACAGGTGTTGAAGCTGTGTCTTTAGCTCTCAGCTCTAATCCTTCCCATTTGAGAGAACTGGACCTCAGTGAAAACGACCTGCAGTACTCGTACTCAGGACTAGTGGAGCTCTGTGCTTCACTGAAGAGCCCACACTGTAGACTGGAAGTTCTAAAGTAAGATACATTTACCACTTTTATTATAATCACTTCTGTTTTATTATGTACTGTATTATGTGAATATAATATGAATGCTGTGGTGAGAATGTATTAACCCATTTTGGGCGGGAACCCTTTTTGGTGTTAGCATTATGTTATGCTTTAGCTATTGAAAAATAGCAGATCTACAAGCTCGTAGCGCGCCACCGAGTGTCGCGCTACGAGCTTGTAGGTCTGCTATTTTAGAAAAATCGAAGAACGACTGACATAGAAACATAGCTTTTTCAGAAAGCTGTCGGGATGTAGAAGACATTTTTACAATCTGATCTCAGGTCAAAATAAGCTTGATGGTGAGACATGGTAGGCGAATAGGAGAAAAAAGTTAACTAATAGCTATCACAATGAAACTTCTCCAGTTGATTAATTATATTAAGACTAAGATTTTTTGTATTACTGAAATGATGTGTTTAAATATGCAAATTAGGCATTATATGCGCTAATTTGCATACATTCCGGGACGATAAATCTGAAGATCGGATAAAACCAGGTTCAAAAGTATGGTTTCATTTTGTTGACATATTAGAGACAAAGACAATTAGGGGATTTTCGATATCTCTAATTATCACTCCACAAATCAGAAAATAGTGTCAACAGGCATAACAAAAAAAGAAATTGCCATGTTTTACGAATAAAATGTGATGTAAATCAGGCTGTGAATGATAAATCAACAAACCCTTCTGTAAATTCCTGCAGAATATAGTTATGAATAAGACTGTAAAGTTGTGTGCATGTGACTGTGTAGGTGTATGTGAGTGCAACTGAAGTGGAGATTCTTTGTCCCAGGTATGATGAAAACTCATTTTGAGAAAACTGCCTTTAAAGATTTGTATTGTAAAATTCCAAAACGTTTTATTTGAAGCCACTATTATGAGACAAAATATCTCATCCAAACCTTGGCAACAACGTATTATGCCATATATCATTAGAAAGGTCTGGACCTCAAGCTGACTGTGGTTGGATCACTTCCTTTGTACCAACAACCAATCATGAAAATAGAGGGTGGATTTTCACCCAGCAAAACGAGCTGTCATTGGCTAAAATAAACTACTAAAATAAACATCTAAATCTGTAGTTTGAATGTTTAGTTTGAAAGGAAACATGTTTAGGAAGCAAAATAGCACAAAATTGAAAAATCATGATTTCACTTGCCATGTCTCGCCTTAAATGCTTGTTCCAACCCGTCACTTATGTTCTTAGTTGGCCGCTAAAAAAAATAACATCGGAGAGGTTATGATCTTCTTTTTCATAATATTGGGGGAAATCAAACATTCAGTCTTCATAGTCTTTGATATCTAAATTGTTATCTTCCTGTTATTCTGTGCTGTCATGGTGTTGTCTATTCCACACTCTAAATACTAGATAACTAGATTTGTTCCAGTTAACTTCCATGACAGTGAACTATAGGTATCATTCATTTTGTATTGATAATCTCTTATTTAATCTGCATTTACAGACTTGTTGGCTGTGAGCTCAGTAAGACATGTGTTGAAGATGTTGTGTCTTCAGCTCTCAGCTCTAATCCTTCCCATTTGAGAGAACTGGACCTCAGTGAAAACGACCTGCGGGACTCAGGACTAGTGGAGCTGCTCTGTGCTTCACTGAAGAGCCCACACTGTAGACTGGAAGTTCTAAAGTAAGATACATTTACCACTTTTATTATGATCACTTCTGTTTTATTATGTACTGTATTATGTGAATATAATATGAATGCTGAATGTATTCATAAGCTTGATGGTGAGACATGGTAGGTGAATAGGGGAAAAAAGTTAACTAATAGCTATCACAATGAAACTTCTGCAGTTGATTAATTATATTAAGACTAACATTTTTTGTATTACAAGTTTTCTGAAATGATATGTTTAAATATGCAAATTAGGCATTCTATGTGCTAATCTGCATACATTCCGGGACTATAAATCTGAAGATAAGATAAAGCCAGGTTCAAAAGTATGGTTTCATTTTGTTGACATATTAGAGACAAAGACAATTATCACTGTTTTATTGTGTACTGTATTATGTTAATATAATATGAACGCTGTGGTAAGAATGTATTAATAAGCTTGATATCATGGTAACCCTATGTGTCTGAGTAGACGTTAAGATTACCCCAAGCATGTTTCAAAGTGTAAAATCTCTTTAAGGCGAAGGTATCGGCTACTTCATCATATAACAGCGTTTCTCACAACGCGTTGAGGAGTTTGTAGATCTGCTATTTTTGTCTTGCGACCCGCTGTAGCTACGCCACAGTTATCAAGTTTCTTAATAATATGTCCACGACAAATCCGATATTTTATAATTATTAAAAAACGGCGAATTAAACATTTATTAATGAATTCATTAATTTATTTATGTATGTTTTAATCTGGTGTTTCAGACTGGCTCACTGCGGCCTGTCAGAGAGATGCTGTGAAGCTCTGGCCTCAGCTGTAAACTCTAATCCCTCCCTAAGAGAGTTGGACCTGAGCCTCAACGTGGTGAATGATTCAGTTCTGGAGAACTGCAAGTGAGTAGACTTGGGCTGTGTCCATGTTGGACAGTGCAGTGTTTCCCTTAACAGTTATATCTCTGACACAAAGGGACCTATCTTGCGTCAGGGGCACTTTCTCCGTAATTTGGGGATTTAGCATTGTGTAAGAGGCGTTCCCCCATTAAATTAGCTATCTTATGAATGTCTAAATCCTTAAAACACCTCCGCTACCCGTTACATTATGCATAGGTGTGGTTTGGGCGTCACGCAACTTAAACCAATCAGTGTGCCAGGTACCATAATCCATTATACCTGGAGTGAACCTTATGGAAGAGCAATGCGTGCTGCCTTGGAATACATTTAAATTAGATACAGAGGGTTGTTGTGTGTGTTCACATTACGGGTGGTTTGAAGACACAATTTCCGTTGTCCTAAACCTGTGTGCATAAGATAGCAAATATAGGGAAAGCGCATCAACACGCGTACAGACACACCTCCAGCCGCAAACATGTATAGTGGGTTGTGTGCAGGCCACAAGATAACGTTTACGCATAGTGGAAGCTCCTAAATGAGTAATTCACTTAAAGTGTTTAATGCTTGCGGGTAAGGCATGGGATACGATACAGCCCAAAGTCACAAATCATGAGAAGAACAACAACACAATGCAGTGCCTCAAAGAAACTCTAGGATAGCAGACGTAAACAATGAACATCTGTCTAAACAACAATATATGTGCATCACGAAGGTATAAAAGGACAGTGGAGTGCTATAGGGGTTAAGGTGGAGTCTGAGGAGGTGATGAGATCCAAACTGGGCAGCAGTGAGTATGTCTGGATGAGCTGCAGGGCCAAGATAATGACTGGAGAAACACTGTAGTATCAGCTAGTGGAGACGTTGTGTTAGACATTGATGCATTGTTGTTCTACTTCCTACAGAGTGAAACACTGTAGTGTCAGCTAGTGGAGACGTTGTGTTAGACAGTCAGACATTGATGCATTGTTGTTCTACTTCCTACAGAGTGAAACACTGTAGTGTCAGCTAGTGGAGACGTTGTGTTAGACAGTTAGACATTGATGCATTGTTGTTCTACTTCCTACAGAGTGAAACACTGTAGTGTCAGCTAGTGGAGACGTTGTGTTAGACAGTCAGACATTGATGCATTGTTGTTCTACTTCCTACAGAGTGAAACACTAGTGTGAGCTAGTGGAGACGTGTTAGACAGTTAGACATTGATGCATTGTTGTTCTACTTCCTACAGAGTCAAACATGGAGGAGAAGATAGGTTTAATTCTACACTCATTTCAAAACGTGAGTATCTGTGTCTACATTAACATTTTATACACTGTATACTTGGTTGATGTTGTCCTGAAAACTCTTGTGCTCTCTACTCTCTGCTCTCGGCCTGGTCCTTAACACCATCAACATGAGGTCATGTGGTTTGACAGAAACAATGGGCCTCATTCACTAACCTGGTCGTAAACAACTTGTATTTCGTCTATATTGGCATAAGTTCAGTTCTGACGTGCGGTGCATGAAAGGTGGTGCAGAGCCGTGATGTGTGCAGATCACAGGTGGATCTCGTTTTGGTTTGAAAGTCACAGGTGATCTCCCGTGTCGATCATTGGCATGGTTCCACGCTCCATTTAACACCATACAAGACAACCGGAAATATAAATCACACCTGTGTGAACTGAGCGGTGCAACTATACATTTACTGTTATAGTTACTGTACTGCACTGTGCTCTGTACTGTATTGTACTGCACTGTGCTCTGTACTGTATTGTAGTGTACTGTGCTCTATGCTGTACTTTGATTATTTGGGGGAAAAAATAGTTAGTTACCGTGTGTTAGACGACATGTACACAGAGAGACAGACAGGTACACAGTAACACAGAGAGACAGACGGGTACACAGAGAGACAGACATGTACACGGTAACACAGAGAGACAGACGGGTACACAGAGAGACAGACAGGTACACAGAGAGACAGACAGGTACACAGAGAGACAGACAGGTACACGGTAACACAGAGAGACAGACGGGTACACAGAGAGACAGACAGGTATACAGAGAGACAGACAGGTACACAGAGATATAGAGACAGACAGGTACACAGAGAGACAGACAGGTATACAGAGAGACAGACAGGTATACAGAGAGACAGACAGGTACACAGAGAGACAGACAGGTATACAGAGAGACAGACAGGTACACAGAGATATAGAGACAGACAGGTACACAGAGATATAGAGACAGACAGGTACACAGAGAGACAGACAGGTACACATAGAGACAGACAGGTACACAGAGAGACAGACAGGTGCACATAGAGACAGACGCGTACACAGAGAGACAGACGGGTACACAGAGAGACAGACGGGTACACAGAGAGACAGACAGGTACACAGAGAGACAGACAGGTACACACAGAGACAGACGGGTACACACAGAGACAGACAGGTACACAGAGAGACAGACACATAGAGACAGACAGGTACACAGAGAGACAGACAGGCACACAGAGAGACAGACAGGTACACAGATAGACAGACACATAGAGACAGACAGGTACATATAGAGACAGACAGGTACATATAGAGACAGACAGGTACATAGAGAGACAGACAGGTATACAGAGAGACAGACAGGTATACAGAGAGACAGGTACACATAGAGACAGAGAGACGTACACAGAGAGACAGACAGGTACACATAGAGACAGACAGTGGAAAATATTGTGAAAATAGCAGATCTACAAGCTCACACTAACTAAAACTAACATGGAATGCCAACAATTCCAAGTGCTTGTCAATGTTGGGTCCCCAGTTAAAATATGATTATTTTGGGGGGACTAAAACTGTTAACACTGCAGTGAGTTTGTAGATCTGTGTGTGTGTGTTAAGGCTGTCCCTGAACATTCAGGGTTCGAATGTTCGCTCGTTAGGGTTGGCACTCGAATCTTAATTTATGGCCTTGAACCATTCGGTTTTTTTATTTTTTATTATTATTATAATTTTTTATTATTATTTAAAAAAAAGTAATAATAAGAGTACTATGTTCTTGTGTTTACAATAATTTTAAAGTCCTGCATGACGGGCGGCAGAAGAGACTAACACAGTGACACACACTATGCCCACTTCACTTCAATGCGCTTCTGAGAGTACACAGGTGAAACAAATTAATGAACGAGTGACAGCTAACGCAAGCTACACTGCAGCCAGCAAGCTCACAGAGACATTGGGAAGCATTTTTGATCATACGACAAAATATATGGACAGTTGTACAGGTAGGCTACTCACAATTACCATGTTTTGGGGGCTGCTTGAAAAGTAATGGCTCATTTTGAAACCTGGTGCAGATCATTTTCGCGGAGCACATGCAGCAGCTACGCTCTCTATGTGTGTGTGTGTGTGTGTGTGTGTGTGTGTGTGTGCGCGCGCACGCGTGTGTGTTGGGAGAGAGAGAGAGAGGGGGAGACACTCTGCGCTCTGATCATGTTCAAGACGGATATCTGGTGTTGTCATTATAGTGTATTAAAAGTAAAGACGGTTGTATCCACACTCAAAATGCACACCTTCCCGGTCGGCCAACCCGGTAGCAACCCTCACCAACCCCTGATGAACTTAACCATTATTTCACTGATAGTCTATGCAACGTCGCCCCGGAGGATCTATTCATGAATTGCAGCCTGGTTAAAAGCACTCGGAGAAATGAATTAATTAGAACCAATTAACCAAATGGTTCGGATGTTCGCTCGGAAATTCCTGCAAATGTTCGAGTCCTAAAAACAGGGCTAGGGTACAGCCTTAGTGTGTGTGTGTGTGTGTGTGTGTGTGTGTGTGTGTGTGTGTGTGTGTGTGTGTGTGTGTGTGTGTGTGTGTGTGTGTGCGTACATGCTAGTGTCAGTCAGTGAATGATGTATAATAATGTTTACTGTGTTGTTTTCTCATCAGATTTCCAGCGTCTCACACTGGACTCAAACACAGCACACCGTAACCTCTCTCTGTCTGAGGACAACAGGAAGGTCACACTGGGGTCACGGAGGTCAGGGGGTCAGCGTCCTCCTGATCACCCAGACAGGTTTGATTACCATGAACAAGTTCTGAGTTCACAGAGTGTGACTGGACGCTGTTCCTGGGAGGTAGAGTGCAGTGGAGAGGTTCATATAGCAGTGGCTGACGGAACAATCGGCAGGAAAGGAGATGGTGCTGACTGTTTGTTTGGAGGGAATGATCAATCCTGGCGTCTGATCTGTAATGGTGTTACTGGTTCCAGTTACTCTGTCTACCACAACGGACAGCTGACTGACCTCCCTGTCAGTCCCTCTAGAGGCTCCAGCAGAGTATCAGTGTATGTGGACCGTCCCGCTGGGACTCTGTCCTTCTACACAGTGTGCTCTGACTCACTGAGACACCTGTACACCTTCCAGACCAGGTCCACTGGACCTCTCTATGCTGGGTTCTGGTTATGGACTTCCCTCTCCTCCTCCTCCTCAGCGTGTCTGTGTGAGCAGTAAGTATAATGGACACACACACACATTTAATTCCAGACCACGTCCACACACACACACACACACACACACACACACACACACACACACACACACACACAATTCCAGACCAGGTCCACTGGACCTCTCTATGCTGGGTTCTGGTTCTGGTCCTCCCTCTGCTCCTCCTCAGCGTGTCTGTGTGAGCAGTAAGTACAATGGACACACATTTAATTGGAGTCCTATTTTAGTAATTTGTACATTATTTAGTCTTAGTCGACTAAATTAAGACTCAATACAATTAAAATGCAATAAAGAAGATCGTCACTGTCGGGTGAAGTGTTGGAGTCCAACCACCAGGGGGCAGAATGTCTTAAAGTCTCCACAGTGTGATTTAATTTCAACTGAGGACCCCCAAAATAATCATATTTGAACTGAGGACCCCCAAAATAATCATATTTGAACTGGGGACCTGCCATAATAATCATATTTGAACTGGGGACCTGCCATAATAATCATATTTGAACTGGGAACCCCCCATAATAATCATATTTGAATTGAGGACCCCCAAAATAATCATATTTATAAAATAATCATAGCTGTGTAGCGCATGTGCAAGCGTTTGGTGACGTCTGACAGCAGCTCGTCCAAAACCGACCACTTTTTAACATCTTTTAGCCTTACTTTTTACTTGTCATTTTAGTTTACTGCTATCATACGCACTTACTTTAATAACAACCCTATCGGATGTACAGACCTCAAGCTGGAAAACCTTATTATTTTCAGATGGGGGTCGGTGGCCAATTACATATAATTGTTGGGGTCCTTGACATGAAATATTGAGCACCACTGATACAGAAACATATAGGTATTTCAGAAAACTGTCAGAATTTAGAAGACATTTTATACATTTCGACGTCAGGTCTAAATGGGTTAATTTTTTTAACAAGTTACAAGAGAATGGAGCTTTCCGGGCCATTTGAATCACTATAATTCATCCTCCAATGTTAATCTACAGATTAATGAGAACCTTTGTGAACCTGTACATATTTATTAATGAATTTAATTGAGGAAACCCAAAATAATCATATTTGAATTGAGGAACCCCAAAATAATCATATTTGAACTGGGGACCCCCAAAATAGTCATATTTGAATTGAGGACCCCCAAAGTAATCATAATATGTCGTCCCCCCCCCCCCCCCCCCACACACACGGCATTATGTCACTCAAAGTTAACATTGGAATCTATAATTTTATTGATTGTGTGTGTGTGTGTGTGTGTGTGTGTGTGTGTGTGCGTGTGTGTGTGTGTGTGTGTGTGTGTGTGTGTGTGTGTGCGTGTGCGTGTGCGCGTGTCTCTAGACTCCATCATTCCAACATGGACACAGTGAGGACAGAACCCTCTAGACTCCATCATTCCAACATGGACACAGTGAGTACAGAACCCTCTAGACTCCATCATTCCAACATGGACATAGTGAGTACAGAACCCTCTAGACTCCATCATTCCAACATGGACATAGTGAGGACAGAACCCTCTAGACTCCATCATTCCAACATGGACATAGTGAGGACAGAACCCTCTAGACTCCATCATTCCAACATGGACATAGTGAGTACAGAACCCTCTAGACTCCATGATTCCAACATGGACATAGTGAGTACAGAACCCTCTAGACTCTATCATTCCAACATGGACACAGTGAGGACAGAACCCTCTAGACTCCATCATTCCAACATGGACATAGTGAGGACAGAACCATCTGCTCTGCACAATAATCACAGTGACTGAACATCAGGAAAGACACTGATCGTTTCCTGTCTGCTTTGTTGTGTCGTTCAGAGCCATTATAGGCTAGGCCCTGCCCAAAAACGTCGGGTTGGGTCGGGTTCGGGCAGAAATTGACAACTCTACTGGCAACGCATGTTATAACATCGGCCAAAGAGTCAGGACTCAGCCAGCAGTCAGTTAGCAAGGATATTACATCTGTATGAGCTGACGCTGTGGAAAAGTCTTGGGTTCATCTTTGTCTAATTACTGATTTTATTTTCCCTTTCTCTATATTCTCTGTAGGGTACGATGCCTTTGCATGGCGAGATGGAAGAATGTCCTGTTACAGAGTCACTGTCCTCTCTGGAAATTCATGCTGTTACAGAGTCACTGTCCTCTCTGGAAGTTCATGCTGTTACAGAGTCACTGTCCTCTCTGGAAGTTCATGCTGTTACAGAGTCACTGTCCTCTCTGGAAGTTCATGCTGTTACAGATTCACTGTCCTATCTGGACATCCAAGATGAAACTGAGCTTATTTCACGCTCCAGTGGTTTGAGGATAGAAGAATCCGTCTCCCTGCCTGGTTCTCACAGCTTACCGTCACTGAGCCAAATCCCACGTCTAGAGAACAAGACGGCTTTCAGAGCAAAGCGCTCCCGCAGTGTAAACGATGTCACACTACTACTGGACAATACACAGACATTTACACCCGACATCGTTCTTGTGGAAAACAAGGAACGCTACAGGTTCCACTGCACCCACGCTGGACTGTTCCAATGCAGCGTGACCGGCCTGGGGTTGAAGATGGAGACAGAGGGAGAGGTGACTTACGGGACAGTCCCGTGGCACCGGGGCCTTCTGTCCCAGCTGAGCAAGAGGCCCGCGGGACCACTGTTTGACATCAAAGGTCCTCAGGGCTCCGTGTGTCAGTTGCAATTTCCACACTGTGAGATCCTCTCCACGGGTGGAGGCAAGTCCTTGTCTGTTGTCCACGTGGTGGATGATGACGGCGTTGAGCTGATCAAACCCCGTGTGGTCACAGAAACTCATGTTATCATAGATGTAACCGGGTTGTCTTTATTTGGTCTCATCATGGAGAAGCTGTTCGGGCCCAGACCTATCCGGGCACTGGTGTCACTGTTTTATATGCCACCGATTGAGCATGATGATGACCCCATGTCAACGCTGAATGTACTGCTGCTACCCAGCAATGTGGTGCTGAGTGACGTGAAGAAGGAAAGGAAGGAGATGCACGGAGAAGAGAGTTACATCGAAAAGCCTCCCTGCGAACTAATCCCAAAGAAGAAATATACCCTCTCCACCTCGCATCGGGATGATGCCGTCGTCATTGAACCACACAGAGCAGGCTTTGAAGTCGACGAATCGTGCTATCACAATTACATCTCCACGTTTCAAGTGACTTTAAAGAAAAGGATGAAGATGGTCGAGCTGCTTCTAAGGGACTGCGACACCTCTGTCTGTGCGTGGGAAAGCTGCGTTGACTTTTCAGCTCCTGCTGTGAGAATACAACAGAGCCAACGCGTTCAGCGCACAGCGAGTCTCGCGGCAGAAGACACCCTCTCACCCAAATACGGTGAAATGGCACAGATTGGCAATTCAAATATACACACCTAGAAAACACCCGATCTCACTCTCCCTCACGCGGTGAAATAGCAATCTGTCGCGGTCAAAACAGTAGTAGTGTAACATGTAGGGATTGTGGGGGTTTATGTATAAAACAGTAGTAGTGTAACATGTAGGGATTGTGGGGGTTTATGTAGGGACTTAAACAGTAGTAGTGTAACATGTAGGGATTGTGGGGGTTTATGTAGGGACTTAAACAGTAGTAGTGTAACATGTAGGGATTGTGGGGGTTTATGTAGGGACTTAAACAGTAGTAGTGTAACATGTAGGGATTGTGGGTGTTTATGTAGGGACTTAAACAGTAGTAGTGTAACATGTAGGGATTGTGGGGGTTTATGTAGGGACTTAAACAGTAGTAGTGTAACATGTAGGGATTGTGGGGGTTTATGTAGGGACTTAAACAGTCCGTGCTATTTCACCGTGGTGAGATGGGCCTCGATGCTTCCTTTCTGTTCATAATTATAACACTTTTATTTCTTGCAGCACAATCTACAGGAGCGGCTGCTTCCATACCAGCACAATCTACAGGAGCGGCTGCTTCCATACCAGGTGAGTCTCTAGCTTGTAGATCTGTTGTTACTTCCATACCAGGTGAGTCTCTAGCTTGTAGATCTGTTGTTACTTTGGATGTTTTAGCGTGACGCTGTAGTGAGGTCAAGTAGGACGTTAATTCATGAACAAACACGTTTAAATAAGGAGATAAGAGATTTCTGCAGCAACGATCTATAACGATATCTATAACGCACACACACTGTGTGTGTGTGTGTGTGTGTGTGTGTGTGTGTGTGTGTGTGTGTGTGTGTATATATATATACACTACCAGCACAAACTGTATCACTTTATTGCAATTTTTAGAATAAGAATTGTTAGCTCCTATATGGCACTTTCCATTTTAAAACAATGTCAAATGAAAACCAACAACTCAACGTTCAATCCTCCTTAACTTCAGCGAAACACTTTGTGGACCAACATCGGCGTTTCCTGGTTGACAAGGTGAGGAACGTGGGTCCCATCCTAGATGTACTCTTTGAGAAGGACATCATAAACAATGAGGGCTACAGCAATGTGGAGTCCAAGCCCAACACTCAGGGCATGATGAGGGCAATCTATGCTCTCCTGACCTCCAGCAGAGGCAGAGACACTTTGCACAAAGCTCTCCAGGAATACGAGCCTTCTCTCCTTGAAGATCTGTAAGTCATTTGCATTTAGTTAACCCATGTTGTGGCGGGGGCGGGAACCCCTTGTGGTGTTTTAAAGCATTATGTTACTGTATACTTTAGCTGTTGAAAAATGGCAGATCTACAAGCTACGAACTTGTAGGTCTTTTTTGAAAAATCGTGAGAATGTGCCTCGAATCTTTGAATATATTATTACAGAGTGAACATTTTAACTTCTGGGGAGGTCCCTGGAACAACATATTATTTTCAGATGGGGGTCGATGGCCAATTACATATAATTGTCGGGGTCCTTGACATGAAATATTGAGCACCACTGATACAGAAACATATAGGTATTTCAGAAAACTGTTTCAGAATTTAGAAGACCTTTTATAAATTTCGACGTCAGGCCTAAATGGGTTAAATTGTTTTTAGAGAAGTTACAAGTTACAACTAGAGAATGGAGCTTTTCGGGCCGTGTTATTTGAATCATTATAATTCATCCTCTTGATTCCCAAGAGCCCCACACTTTCATTACAATGTAATGTAATCTACAGATTGATGAGAACCTTTGTGAACCTGTACATATTTATTAATGTACGATCAGCCCTTAAAACAAGGCTCCAGACTTCCCAAAACAAACTGGTCAGGCTACTACTTGGCCTCACTACCCGAACCCACCTCACCCCTGCCCACTTTGACAGGCTGGAATGGCTTTGGGTTGATGACATAGTACAACATCTTGCAATGGACTAAGATACCCATGTACCTGTCTAAATACTTCACTAAGATACCCATGTACCTGTCTAAATACTTCACTAAGATACCCATGTACCTGTCTAAATACTTCACTAAGATACCCATGTACCTGTCTAAATACTTCACTAAGATACCCATGTACCTGTCTAAATACTTCACTAAGATACCCATGTACCTGTCTAAATACTTCACTAAGATACCCATGTACCTGTCTAAATATTTCACTAAGATACCCATGTACCTGTCTAAATACTTCACTAAGATACTCACGTACCTGTCTAAATACTTCCTTAATGTCAATGAAGTCCACACCCACAACACCAGAGGGAGTTCAACAAACCATGTGCAACCCAGATTCGGCACAATTATTTTCGCTCCTATGCCACCAAAATGTGGGACGCCCTACCAACGGTCATTAAAGGGATTGTGACATTTAAAACACATTTTTGTAGATATTTTGTGTTCTTTGGCTTTTCTTGACATCAATTTCACCAAAAAAAAACCATATGCAAATATGACTCGTGGCTTGGACGGCGGAGGCCTACGTAATGTAACGCTAAACCCCGCCCCCTCTCCTCTGCTCCCTGTCTACCAATTCTACTACCCGCCCCCCTCCTCCTCATCCCCGCCCCTCTCCTCTCCTCCACCTGCTCTCCTCTCTTCTTCCTCATTCTGTCCGCGACTTTGTTTCAGTATAATAATAATAATAATAATGGCTTCTAGAGAAAAAGCAATCTGCTCCGTTGTCGGCTGTGTCAATCAACACAAGTCCTTGCACTTTCCACCAACTGGCCTAGATGAAGATTCACGCTCTAGGTGGATGCATTTTATTTTTGACGGTAACGTTCCAACCAAGTTGTCAAAGAAGGGACTCTTGGTGTGCGCACATCATTTCACCCCAGAAAGTTTTTCAAATCTCGGACAAGTTCAGAGTGGATTTGCAACCAAACTTTTTATGAACCCAGGAGCAATACCAAGCATTCGTGTCCCAATCCCAACTATAAGTATTTATACTGCAATGATTTGTGTTAAATTGTTGTGCAGTACTATTTGAGTGGACTCACAATAAAAAATCAATCGCCTGCAGCACTCCGAAATGCTTCATGGTAGCCTACTTTTAATTTATAGTCAATCACTGCCACTACCCGCATTAGCTGTGTGTTTGACTATTATTAATCTTTGATTCGTGGCGTGCACCAGCTGTTGTAGATTGCATGTGCTCATTATTGTTCTTGTAATGCGATACAGTGGAATAGCAACGCGCAGCCAACGCTCGTGTGATATAATCCACGTTAAAAGTATGGCGAATAATGATAGGCTATAGTCATTGAGTATGATATCGATGACGATGACATTACACAAGTTTATGTCGACGTCGTCGTGGGGTGAGATATTGCAGGAGTTTCATAGGCGCGTTCGGAAATAGCGCACTAAGCCCACTGGCACTGTGCAATGCAAACTAATAGGCGAGTGCGCTCCGGTGCGGTATTTCCGAACGTGCCTTATTTGTTTACCAACTGTTGCTCGTACGATGACGTTGAATAGAGAATACATGTTACAAAGGGAGTCTACCAACGCGCCTCAAGCCTAAAACGGCTGATCCGGTGCTTCACAGGTGCAGGGACATCAAAGTTGCAAAAGGAGAGGAGACTGGAGCAACACGGACATTTTGAGCCTTTTACGTTTCGACCTTGCGGTCGAAACGTTAGTCGTTTTGTATACTCAGCACCTTAATAAAAGGCTCTAAATGTCCGTGTTGCTCCAGTCTCCTCTCCTTTTGCAGCAGAGAATACATGTTGTTGTCCATCCCCTCAGTACATACATGCAGTGATAGTCTTATTATAAATAACATTTTATATAAACTATAAACAAATAGTTATAAAAGGAGAAGAAGTTGCGTGCGTTGGCACTGGCAGCGTTGCTATGGCTGAGATGCTGTGAACTTGTAAAGGAAAAAAAAAAGAACAGTCCCTTTCTCTGAGGGGGGCGGAGAGGTATGGAGGGCTTGAGGGGTGGGGGGGGCGGAGCTGGGTAGTGATTGACAGGAAAGGGGGAATTACCGACATCTACAGGCTAAAATAATGTATTTTTCTATGCCTTCTCAGGATGCATATTACATACACACAAAAACTCCTGGCAAGAAATACTGTGTGAGTGTTCAAAAAAAGTTCAAACTTTTTAGACACGTTTGAAGGACCATGGCCAAGACTTTTAATGTTGTTAAAATTATGTTAAAAAGAATGTCATAATACCTTTAAGACATGCAAATCCCTTGACTCCTTCAAAACTGCCCTCAAAGGGCACCTACCGACGGCTGCAATTTGAAACTGGCCCCCGTAAAATCTGAATGTGTGTTTCTGCACAGATATGGTTATTCACAGCAGCGGTGTTGTTCTTCTTCTCCTGTTAGGAAGTAAGTGATGCTGTTGATGGACCAGGAGTGCTGTGCTTCCCTGCGTGGCCACCAGATGTCCCCCTTCGCCGTCGTGTCCATATTGCCTGTGTCTCAGCCTTTGTCATTCATGGGATTTGGGTGGGGGGGGACGCACGCACATTGTGAATGGCCGGAATGAGATGGTGTACAGTATGACGACGAGAGCGCCCCTCACTTCACACAGGTGTGATTTTTATTGCTCTGTAAAGCTCTTTGAGCTGAACTTCATGTCATGAAAAGTGCTGTACAGATACATGTATGAAAATGTAATGTAATGTAGATCATTATTAAATATCACTGTCGGATGCATTCATGGATGTTTGATTTGTGACATTTCACACAAACTGTAACTCACAATAATGCCAAATAAAGTGATTTTACAGGACTGGACTTGGACTAGACTAGAAGTTAATGGTGTGCATTGTGTAACGATATGAACAAATCATATTTACTTATGGATGTGTTGTGTATCGATCTGTGTTGTTCGATTCATGGGTTAATTAGTCATGTTTGGACTACATACGCCCTACCAACAGTCATTAAGACATGCAAATCCCTTGACTCCTTCAAAACCGCTCTCAAAGTCCTCTTAGTGTGTAGCTTCAGGGTAGGGTCTCTCAGTGGACGACCCCAGCTTCAGGGTAGGGTCTCTCAGTGGACGACCCCAGCTTCAGGGTAGGGCCTCTCAGTGGACGACCCCAGCTTCAGGGTAGGGTCTCTCAGTGGACGACCCCAGCTTCAGGGTAGGGTCGCTCAGTGGACGACCCCAGCTTCAGGGTAGGGTCGCTCAGTGGACGACCCCAGCTTCAGGGTAGGGTCGCTCAGTGCGGGCACTCGGCACACCCGGTGCGCAGCCCACTGGGATTTTCGAACGACAACGCACCGAGTGCACTGAATAAACGAACGACAAGAGAGCACACCGGTGCGTTCAGGGCGCATTTCCGAACGCACCCTAGGTTTCAACACCCCCTGCACTGCATTCTGGGTAATGTTACATGTTTTTTCATGGCACCCTATTGGTCTTCTGAAGTTCTGGGTAATGTTAGATTGTTATGGCGCTGTATGTTTTTGTCACCCCCTGACACTCACAGTGTGAGACTAGGGGTGCACCATGGCCCAAAGCCTGTTAAAAAGTATTCAATCAATAAATAAATAAATAGCATATACTCTTTCCCTATTGTCTGTTTTCACAACTGAATGATATTCTTTTTTTTTTTTTTTTTGGTGAAAACCGAATATGTTTGAGAGACCGTTTCCGATACCGATACGGTCGATTCCGATTATGCTACGGATTAATGGTGCATCCCTCCCAAACACCTATGCATGGTTTACCGTTTTTAATACTTCAATTTGTTGTTGTTCCGGTGGTTTGAGTAAGTTTCTCGATGAGATATATTATGATAGCACTACCAAACACATTATCCTCCATTACACACACCCATGAACATTTGTTTTACAATCTCTTCAACTCCATATTCACACATAGTCCTGTATTGTGTTTACCAATGCTGCCAAACAGCCAGCGCACTTTATAGTCTACAGTGTCCATGCCTTGGCCTAATGCCAAACATAGCCAGCACACTTTATTGTCCACAGTGTCCATGCCTTGGCCTAATGCCAAACAGCCAGCACACTTTATTGTCCACAGTGTCCATGCCTTGGCCTAATGCCAAACAGACAGCACACTTTATTGTCCACAGTGTCCATGCCTTGGCCTAATGCCAAACAGACAGCACACTTTCTAGTCCACAGGGTCCATGCCTTGGCCTAATGCCAAACAGCCAGCACACTTTCTAGTCTACAGTGTCCATGCCTTGGCCTAATGCCAAACAGCCAGCACACTTTCTAGTCCACAGTGTCCATGCCTTGGCCTAATGCCAAACAGCCAGCACACTTTCTAGTCCACAGTGTCCATGCCTTGGCCTAATGCCAAACAGACAGCACACTTTCTAGTCCACAGTGTCCATGCCTTGGCCTAATGCCAAACAGACAGCACACTTTCTAGTCCACAGTGTCCATGCCTTGGCCTAATGCCAAACAGCCAGCACACTTTCTAGTCCACAGTGTCCATGCCTTGGCCTAATGCCAAACAGCCAGCACACTTTCTAGTCCACAGTGTCCATGCCTTGGCCTAATGCCAAACAGACAGCACACTTTCTAGTCCACAGTGTCCATGCCTTGGCCTAATGCCAAACAGCCAGCACACTTTATAGTCCACAGTGTCCATGCCGTGGCCTCGTCATTAGCTTATTGCATTCAGGGTAATGTTTGATGTTTATAGCGCCGTATTTGCTTTCTGTGTAATGTTGGCTGCAGCCTGCAGATGGCGCCGTGTGTTTTTGGCACCCCTGAGACTCACGGTGTGAGACAGCGTTAACATTTGGATTTTAACACAAATATCAACTTAATGTCTTTAACTTTTACATATATTATTGAACTAATAGGGTGAGGCCAAGTAGGAGCCTGACCAGTTTGTTTTGGGAGCTCTGGAGCCTTGTTTTAAGGGCCTTTGAGGTGCTGTGGTACCAAGAGGTGCATGCATATTATAGTCAAAGAAACCTGTTCAATGAGGTATAATGGTTATACATTTCGGACGAAAGCACAATAAAGACACTGCAAAAACTGCTACTTTATTGTGGACAAAACCATAAATCACTATATATTAAACACTTGTTTTACAACAGGGTCCACTGAGTTCAATTCATCATAATGGGCTCTATGCAGCCAAAACTGTAATGTATAGGTAGGCTATGTTATTATTTGTACCAGTCCATGAGACTGTGATATGGCTTATTAATTTCAGTATAGTAGCCTATTGGCATCTTGGTCTATACCTCTGATATTTGATTTAACTGCAACAGTAATCTGTTCATGTTCTCTTCACATTGTGTGAATAAAAGCCTCATTTGGTAACTTAATTTCATTATTAATCATTCCATGTCATGACAATAATTTTGTCCAATGAGGTTTGGCCTTTCCTAGATGGAAATGTAGGTCGTGGCTGCATGACCAAAACAATCCAATATGACCAACATTATTTGGGCGTGCGTCCCTCAGACATTTGGTATTTAGCTGAGTGGCCCCTGAGCCAAGTTGAGTAGCCCTTACACTCCTACAGGATCGAGTGACAGCTGTGATGTGAGTTTTGAACGAGAGCTGACTGTCCAGGACAACACCAAGATTCCTGGCTGTTGGTATGTAGTGCTTCTGTGACTGCCAGCAGGGCAGTTTCTGTGGAGTGGGCCTTCTTAAATCCGGACTGGTTGGGATCCAGCAGGTTGTTCTGTGAGAGATGGAGAGAGAGCTGGTTGGAGACAACACGTTCAATGCCCACATACACACACACACACACACAGGAATAATGCAGGCTATACGGCGGCGAGACAGGACGTTATAATCTTGAGTTTCATTAAATAACTGTCTTTCTCCGCACGCGCACGTGCGCACACAACATTATTCAAGTGAAATGCGTAACGCCAATATTGGGCTAATATAGGCTACCAATATGTGGGTAGCCTACAGGGATTTACCCACGGAATGAATATATAATCATCTATACCAGGGCTGGCCACACTTTTTTTTTTACTTGAGAGCTACTTTCAAAACGACCAGCTCATATACCCACCAAATAAAACTATCATCCCATTGCTGACAATAGTTACAAAATGTAATTGAGGAGCCTTTCATAGGCTACATACAGTGGTGTCCCTTTCGTCTGTACCAGGCTGACTTCTATAGGTTTTGAAAGGTACCTTTCATTTTTTTATTCTTTATTTACCCAGGGAAGTAGCTGAGCACAGGTGCTCATTTTCAGCAACGCCCTGCACATCGAAACGCGCACACACACACACACACACACACAATGTGTCCAGGTACCTCTGGACGCCACACCTCTGATGGGTGGGGTTTAGTCTTAAGGGGTGTGTTTCTTTCACCCACTGTGTAATACAATAAATGGACGGTAGGTGGCAGTAGTACAGAGGCCAGAGCAACTATAAGACAAACGCACATGGAATGGGAAATAGAGGGGGGGAAATGGAAATGGTAGGATTTTTGGTATTTGACTTTTCTACTGATGATTGTAAGCAACAACAAGTATTGCATTGTGTGTTTGAGCTGACAGGCCCTTTTCTTTTTTTTTAATAAAATCTTATCCCACGATTTTGTAACCCAGTTTTCTTTTCACACAGTGCCAATTATCTAATGTAATCCTGGGCGCTACGCTTCCTCTGCCAACCTGGGGGGGCAGCGGACTGACCTCATGCCTCCTTCTATGCATGAGGAGTCCAAGCTGCTTCTTTTCACCTGACAGAGGGGAATTTCCCTGGCCGGTGACAGGCCCTTTTTGATGTCAATCAATCAAGTCATCTCAGGTCATCTCAAGCGGCAGATGCAAAAATCGTTTTTTATATTTAAAAAATATATATTTTTAGGGCCATGTCATGTGGTCTACCTGCAAAGCCTTTGTGATCTATACTGGTAGATCCTGATCTACCTTTTGGGCACCGCTTAACGTCAGATCAGCGGTTTTGTCGGCCAGCGCCAAAAATGCTCCTCGACGGCATAATCAGAGCAAATACCGGGCAGTGTGTATGAGCCATAACGTGTTGACTACACTACACTACACTAATAAGGACACATAATAATAACTAATAACCCATCCGTTACTACATGTTGAGTCAACTCCCGCAATTTCCTTCTTCCCATAGTGCGCGGCAAAGTAACTCGCGGCCGCAAAATTCTAGTAATTATATATTTGTCATCAAACTTTATTTTTTTATTTTTTTAACATTTTTTAATCTTTGTCCTAGTAGTACAAAGTAGTAGTAAGGTTGAAATCAATTTTTTGCAAGTAGAGATCCCGTATTCATCTCTAGTCAGATGCCCATGGTCAGGTCCTGGATAGCTCCAGCCTCCACAAGTTTCACCAGAAACTGCTTTTCTTTCACGATGTTATGATTTCCCCATTTGGTCACTGCTGACATTTTGAGGTTGTCGTAGTAATGCAAAGAAGTGTCGGGGTCGCTCATGTCGTAGCCAAAACCAGCCACTGCAACTCTGTCACAGTGGTGGAGGGCCATCGTTATGGCAATCACCCCCGTGGTGGGAATATTGCCCTTCTTATTGGCCCAAATTGGCCGACCATCGTTGTACGGAAAGCCGATGAGCTTGAAAGAGGCCTCCCTGATGAAGTGTGGGTTCAGGATCCGCATGTCCGCGGCCTCTCTAGTTGCGTGCTCTGCCACTGCCTTCATCTTGTCTTTGGATACCATGCGTTGGAACCACTCGAGGTCCTTATCCTTAAAGGCGGCGAGGACGAACAGCGACCGGTCCTCTGTCTGCCCCGTCCTGTCGGGGCAGCTTGCGGGGTACAAGATGCGCATAGTGGTCTTGGAGCCCACGTCGCCTTCGTAGTCTTTCACCGGAGCCGCGTTGAGCCTCACGACGACGTCATACGTATCGATCGTCCGGCCCAGGTGCTTGTTCGTGAGGATGCCTCCGTTCCCCACGATGATGCATCTCTTTGCTTTTAACCCGTCGAGCTCCTCCCCCAGACCGTAGGTTCCTGTAGCCGACAGAATGTCGTCCACGATCGTCTCTTGTGATTTAATTCCAAAAGGTAGGCCATACGCGCTGATGTTGGGGAATCTCTTAAAGTTTGGATCGAGGAACATGGGAACTGGCGTGGATCCAAATCCTGGGTACAGGCCGGCCGTCTTTGACGCTGCAAAGCCAAGCTCGCAACCTCCTGTTCTCGATTCATTGTGACCTGCAGTTGCACTGGCACTGCCCTTCAAGTCCAAGACAACCAGGGCCAGGGCTATGATACAAACCAAATGCATGGTATACCTGAAATTAAAACACCGGAGAGAGAGCGCCCCCTCTGGTGATGGTTTCACCAGGTGAATTGCACAGTATACTATAGGTGTTATGCCAGATGTCTGTCTGTAACAGGTTACACAGAAGAAAATGCCAGAATATAGTTTTGGGAGAAAATAAATGTGATTTCTCTCAAAAAGAAATGGGTCAACATTCAACCAAAACAGTTTTCTCCTCTATAGTACGTCTCACTGCATTTTATATGGCTGGCTACGGCGCTTGAGTTCTGGTTATGTGATGTGAATGGTGTCGCTATACCTATATAGTATGTATAGTCACGTCAGTCATATCCATATATGGAGACCCAATATGTCGGTCACACCCAAAGATGGAGTCTATGATCAGTGGCGGATCATGTCCATCGAGTAGTCCATGTCCAAATATTGTATCTCAAGTCGACTGTTATGCCCAAATATGGAGTCTATGTGAGTTGTGGACTCACCCACACTCTGGACCGTGCAGAAAGCACTGAGGGGGCACAAAAGTGTTGCCATTTTATCATTATTAATGAGGACCAATGATGAAGATAGGTTGAAAAGTGGTGAAGTGATCCTTTAAGCTGGGCTGTTGTAGCCTATATCCAGTGCATTCTGACAACTTCCGGTCCAGGACTTGTTTGTCACTCTTCTAATAATGGCTCTGCTGCACTTTGACTTTGATCACAGTTGATTCGTACAATTAAATAGAATTAATACATTAACCGAATATGATACAGTACAGTAGGCCTACAATAAATCTCCAATTTGTCACGGAAGTTAATCTAATGTCTTCCGCAGATTCAGAAGGGGATTTATTAATTTATTGCGGTTTGATTCATCTCTCTCTCTCTCTCTCTGGTCTAAAGTGAAAGTCGCAGGTAAAGCAACGCAGCAGCTGCGTCACAACGTAATTAGTGAGCTAACTAATACAGTGACTCGCTGCCGCTGGACTGGGCTGTTTTGAGTTTAAAAACACCATAGGCCTATTTGGAACCTTTTAATGAGGAATTGGGGGTTAATATTTTCAAGATAGCCCTACAGAGTTACTTCGATGCTATCCCCGCCTATGCACAGCTTTGTGTGTGTGTGTGTGTGTGTGTGTGTGTGTGTGTGTGTGTGTGTGTGTGTGTGTGTGTGTGTGTGTCTCTCTGTCCGCATGAGCACGGAATGGCTGAGATCTGTCTGTATATGAGCACGGAATAAGCTCAGCTGATTGGCTGAGATCTGTCTGTATATGAGCACGGAATGCGCTCAGCTGATTGGCTGAGATCTGTGTATATGAGCACGGAATGTGCTCAGCTGATTGGCTGAGATCTGTCTGTATATGAGCACGGAATTCGCTCAGCTGATTGGCTGAGATCTGTCTGTATATGAGCACGGAATGCACTGAGCTGATTGGCTGAGCACGGAATGTGATGTATGATGATAAGAGCGCCGCTCACTTCACACAAGTGTGATTTTTTTTTACTTCTGCGATTTCCACAACTTTTGTTACAAGTTGTGTATTAATTACCACAAAAAAAAACGAATCTGGGAACCCATCGGCAAAAGTGTGTGTATGTCTGTCTGTATGAGCATGGAATGCGCTCATCTGATTGGCTGAATGTGATGTATGATGAGATAAGAGCGCCGCCCACTTCACATGAGTGTGATCTTTAATTTGTAGAGGATGTTTACAACTTCTGCTATTTTGCGTGTATACTGTTGTGTACGGCATTCATTGGCACAAAAAAACAAACAAAAAACATAATAAGTTTAAATATGGAGATACAAGGTTCCTGCCGACAGGAACGGTAAGTGAAGTTGTCAACCTGTGACCTGTCATTCCATGCATGGATGGAGTACAGTTCCCTGTGTGGCCCAGCAGATGTCGCTATTACACCTCTTACAGGTCACAATACATTATAATCTCAATATGAGGTTTTGGTCAGACTTTATACTTGATTTTATTACCTCAGTGAACCTTTTCATAAACACTTTTATGTGTTCAAACTCTAGTTTAAAGTCTTTTTTAAATCATCATGATGTGTTAAGTAGATTATGGTCCCATTAATAGAGCGTAGCAGTCCCGCCCCCTTTCAGAACAACGAGGGCACCTAATGAGAATTTACCCATTCATTCTTCCCTAGACGTTTCAGAAAGTATTTATTTACAGACTTTTAAGCCTCAGACAAAGCCAACTCGGCTCCTGACAAATCATGAGAATAAACATTTTTTTTGGGCCGAACAAATAATTAGAATGAAGAAAAACTCTAAAAAAAGTGTTGCACCCTGCCCTTTTCTTTCTTCTAATTATTTGTTCTGCCCAAAAGATTGTGTTCATTGTCATGAGCTGGGTTGGCTTTGTCCGAGGCTTAAAGGTCTTTAAATAAATACTTTCTGAAACGTCTCTATATGGAACAATGAATGGGAAATTCTCTTCCGGTGCCCTCGCAGGGGGCGGGACTGCAACACTCTGTTCTAAAATGAATGATAGCCTAAAGAAGGGTATTATGCTTCTAAGGTTTCTACTGGTTCTACCGAGTGAAGACCCACCCTCGCTGCGGTTGCAGCCAATAACAGTCATTAACGGTAGCATTCCGGGACCGGAAGTTCAAAGATCTGAGATTTCAATTTGCGGAAAGGTTGGCTTCAAAAGGGTCTGTAGAAACCAATGGCTTCGCTTTGTCCATTCTTCTTACAGTCTATGAGTGGGACTTAGTGTTTTGATTAGCTGAGTTATGAGTTATTGTCATTGACATCGACTAGTTGGACAGTTAAAGTGTCATCAGAGTGTTTGAAGTATGTTTGATAAACTGCTCTACACAAATGACTGTGCCGGCACAGTCATTTGTGTAGAGCAAACATGTTTCTCAAACATTTTTGGGGGCCACATTTTCAATATCCAGGTCCCTTCACCGTCCCTGACACCCAATTAGCATACTTTGCATAAATTGTAGTTTTATTTGCAAACTTCATGTCACTTTTGTAGTTTAATTGTCAATGCCAAATCTATACAGCTGAACTGTTAGAATGTGAGTTTTAGCCTATTTCCCAGTAATCAAAAAAAGAAGAGGAAAAGCCTATTGGTTATAACTAGAATTGTATATACTTTAAAAAGTATACATATTAGTAGTAGTACTATTATATAATAATAACAGCTACAATTCAAACACTACTTTGGTTTCCTTATTGATCACAACCAGCAAGCAAAAGGCAATCACTGGTGCAGGTACGGTACAGTACAGTACCTAACAAGAATTTTAACAAGTTATGTTATAGTGCAAAATAACATTATGGACTATGCTTAAGTGATCTGCGGTTCATGAATCCATGTCTACCCAGTCACAATGGATCCCTCTCCTGTCTGTCTGTCTGTCTGTCTGTCTGTCTGTCTGTCTGTCTGTCTGTCTGTCTGTCTGTCTGTCTGTCTGTCTGCCTCTCACCTCACACAAGGTCAACGTGCGGTCACAGACGGCTACAGAAGATGTTGCCTATCATTGGTGGGAGGGAGGGTTGACGTAAAATAGCCTATACTGTACATCACAAAATGTACTGAAAGGCTGCTATGAGGATAGTAGATGTGACTTAATCCATGGTACACAATAAGCTGTGCTGCCTCTCCCTCCCTGTTATGGCATAACCATGCGTATCCTTATTTTTATGCAGTTTCAACTTCAACAAAAACATAAACCATAACACAATCCATGAGATTATTATGGTCATCTTGTATTGTACAGCAAACGAGGAGGAGCGAAACGCTGGACACTATCAGTACACATCATGACTTGTCCACTTATGCTCCAAATGTCTAATACAACTAGTAGGTTGAGAGTAGCTTCTTGTCTGTATCAGGAGGGTTTAAAGGAAGATACTGCACAACCCTGGGGGACTCGCATGTTGATGACAATTACATGATGGTACTGTGCCTATTCTGGTGGTTCTCAAAGTGGGGTCCATGGACCCTCACGGTTCCTTGAGGGGGTTCCAAAATGGATCCCTTACAAATAGACCCTTTCGGATCCATTGGGTCCCAGAGTGAGAATCATTAAACAATTTGAACTGGGCTGTTGTGATGAGGATTGGAGGGATGTCAAGGTGGTGGTGTCATTTATCATCTGGCGGCGCTAAATGGCTCTGAAGACGACAAGTTTGATTGAATGATGTCACCGTGGGCCAATCCTTGAAGGACTGCTCTAGAAGGAAGGGTGGACAGAGGTAATGCACGGACAAAAAATGATCAAATAACGTAGTTGTCATTCACAGGTTGAAACTGTGTCTTCCCTTGGTCTACTGGCAGCACAGACTAAATGTTTGGCGCTGACAGGTCCAGCGGTTTGCAGGATTAGCTCTGGACCCACATATACTGCACACGCAGCTTGCACACAAACGGGGGAGAAAATACCACTTCCACCATTAGAAATGAAGGTTAATAGCTGAGGGTTGTCAGTTCATTCTGATGGCCAAGATAATCTGTTCTATGCAGGACTGGAAGGTGAAGAAGTTGAAGGCACTTTGGGAAGCGGGCATCCTCCGTTTCATCCGACCTACAGCAGCGTAACCTCGTCAAATTCTTCTCCAGTGCCTCTCTCCCAGAACTCAATGGTGCACACGGGCCTGGGCCAGGCGCTAGGCCTGCAGAGCCAGAGTGCGCCAGAGTGCGTTTCTGTGCCGTTTTGTTTGCGATAAGCAAATTTCTGGTTCCCGCCACGCCAAGCATCTGAAGGATGGTCAAATCCGTGTCAACTGGCGCCACAGTTGTGATAATGTCGCTGTCAAGGTGTCGTTTCTCACGCCTCTCCTGCAGTGCTCTGATTAACGTCGAGTCAATACGAGTGATTATCTTTGATATTCCATGTCCTTGTTAGATTCGTCCAGACTGTGAGTCGCACCTCCCCCTATATGTGAGTATTGACTGCTTATCACTCACAGGGAAATAGCAGGTAAAATAATCCGGTACTAGATGGTAACAAGTGTTCATCACGAGCCGTTTCATCCATTTATCACTTTCAATGTCTTCCTCCGCACATTCTCTTGGTCCCACAGTCGCAGCAGAACTTGGCAGACTCTGTAGGGTACATATTCCCACACAAATAGCAGTACTTGCCTTTGCCTATAGTTCCACCATTGTCCACTTCACTCACGCTGTTGGCATCTTCCCTAGAGACATTGTAGTTGTCAATGTTGTACCTCTTCTTGGGTCCCAATGTAGGCGGAGTGCTCTTCACTGGGCCAAGGCCAGAACTCATTACCTGACGGAGGACTTTTGGGCTTGAGAAGGCAGGAGTCTTCTGAGGTAAACGAGAAGGGGGTGAGGGAGTAATGGGTATGGTGGGCGACTTCTTTACTGGAGTAGGAAGCTTGAGTGCAGGTAGTTTATCTAGGCCTCCCAGCTTGCGAGGCTCCTTCTCCCCGCAGGACCTGATGTGATTGTTGGATGCAGATCTACTAGCAAACTTTCTCAATGGACAAGATGGACACTTCATATAATATGCATATTGAGGGGGGGGGGGCTCAGCTTGAGCCTGAATTGCCGTGATTCTCTGTTGACGGATGCTGGTGATGAACTCCTCATGTGTTTCTTTCCACTTGGACTGCTTCTTGAGAGGTTCCTCTGGCGGCTTTGATTTGCTGGGTTTGATGGCGGTGGGATCTGTGCCCTCAAGGGCTCTAAATTTACTGGTATCAAATACTTTCCTGGACTTCATGTTCTGACAGATGCGAAGGTGGTTTTTCAGCACTTTGGGATAGAAGGTCCTTCCGCAATTTTGGCATGGAGATAGTTCATAGTCGGAAGGAGGAGCTGCTTCTTCGTCATCTGGTCTGTGTGTCTCATTAGCAGAGTCTTCATACTCGTCCTGTTCTTCATGTTCGTCCTGAGGTGTTTGGTTCTGAAGTGTTTTGTCCTGCAGTCTTTCATCCTCCAAAAAGACTCGGACAGACTTTTCGTCAGTTTTTATTTTCTTTGCTTCATCTGCCTTGGTCAACACTGATACTGCCATCTTATACCTATCACAAATGGGAAAATGATCTGACATTGTGTCCAGCTGTCCTTTAAGCCTTGGTATCTTGCGCCATCAAATGGCGTCATCCTCGCCCATGGAGTTCCACACAGCTCCAGGCTGGCAGAAGTATTGGGTAACCAAGGCAACCTGACGTCAACAGACATATACGGTACATTGCCTAAAGGCCTATCACTTCTTATCATGGGAGTTGCCACGTATGCGAAAACGTCAACCATATCGTAGAAACTGTATTTCCCCTCCGCCACACTTGCTTACGTACTTACGTAGCTTCCTCGGGTCCTGCTCCCCACAACTTACACAGCCCTGTGTAGGCCACGTGGCCTGGTAGACAACGTCTTCATATAGTTTATGGCTCTGCACTACCACAACATTTGAAACACCAGCCCTCTGGGCCTCCAGCTCTATAGCTGCACCTGTTCTCTCCCGTTCGATACCCGTCTCTGCTGCTCCAAGGTCATCACCTTCCTCTGATGTCTCTGGTGGCTCAGCAGCTTTAACGACTGCTGTCTCCATTGACCGGTCCTGTCTCTGTAGCAACCTAACCTGCCACAGCCTTAAAAGAACGTTTACCTACCCGGTGTCGTCTTTGACTCGCGATGAGTCATATAGACAACACCGGCTCATACACGAGCAAAGAACGCGTACAGTATAATATGGGCTTATTCACATGCACACGAACGCCCAGGCGAGTGCGTCTTTTGTGCATGAGCGCTGAGCGGGTTGCTTGTCTTTCGTGCATGAACAGGTTTAGCTTCCGGTATGTTTTAAAGTTAATTTTCTTTGGTGATATTTCTGGAATGTTTCTCAGCACCCTTCAGTAGAAAATAATCTAATAACCTTATTTATTTTTTTACTTGATGGACAGATTTAGTTTTGCTGTTGTTACGTGGAATATCGGATTAATTTCATTCATCAAGTTTTTTTTGGTTTCTGGAATGTTTTACAAACTAAAATGCCCGGGTAGGCAAATGATAGAAATAAAGTCATTTCTTGAGTCTCGACTACTCCTTTTAACTTCACTGGGGACCACTCGGCTGCTACAGCGCCATGCAGTCACAGCTGCCACCGGCACGCACGCTAGCATTACCAAGCATCGAATGCAACATGATGCCAGAGCAGTGGTTCTCACAGTGGGGTCCGGGGACCCCCAGGGGTCCTCGGGGGAGTTTCAGGGGGTCTCCAGCTTGATAGTTGTATATAAGCAAATGGTCCCTTATGGGTCTGTAACTCTGAGTGACCCTAAAGGGTGATCCCTGGCCAGGTCTTACCAAACACTGTCAAAAGGGACTCAATGTCTTCCTGCTTGGCACTCCGCATCAAGGGGGGGGGGGGGGATTGGGGGTTAGATCAACTACAGATGATTCTCGAGCGCGGCACGGCTGTGGCTCACGGCTCCAAGAGATGGTTCGCATACAGCAATGTGACAAACCGTAGCACTTTTATTACTCAAGTATAAATACCTCAAAATGGTACTGTAAATGTACTCTACTTATTTATTTTCCACCACTGCCATAGACAGCTTCATATTCCTCCATTAGTCACTAGGAGGTATAGCCTTCTACCACTGTAGTGCTCGGTATTTTATTATAAGACACTTTCTTGGGCAGCAGTCTTGGGCTGTATAAATTGGTCACCGATGTATTATCAGGAAAATATTGTCTCACCTTGTAGATCTACAAGCTACAATTAAAGCTTCCATCACTATGCTTGTATAGCTTGTAGATCAGGTGATACAATACACTCCCATCAGTAGAAGTTTAGAAGCTTGTTGCACACACAAAAGCCTGTGTTGCACGCCTTTTACAGTGATTAACAACCGACCGCTGCAGTGTAAGCCTATAGGAATGACGCCTAGCACGTGCCGTCCATCTTTATGCGATCTGTCCACACTATGACATCATCAATATGATTGACAACATCACCGTGACTACAGAGATCCACATGGAAGCCACGCGGTTGCATCCGTCCGTCTAAAAACGTTGATTAGCAGTTTTTTTAATGTATAATACTATATCTGTATAGACATCTATATATAATCTAAGCCTAGACAGCAAAAAGAAAATGTTTCATTTTTAGACCATTTTAACCCGTTTTAACACGCTCTCATCATAACTCCTAACAAGTACCGTATGGTGTGTGTCTTTTTATCTCAGGTTTGAAAACATCCTGCTCTGACTTTGGGACAGTGTGTTGAGGAGCTGTCAGAGAACCAGGCCCGGCCACAGACCTTGCTTAACCCCCCTGTGACCTATACTCTCTGTCTCTGTCTCTCTCTCACACACACACACACACACACACACACACACACACACACACACACACACACACACACACACACACACACACACGCACGCACGCACGTACCCATGCACAGGTATACGGTCTGTTCATGGGCTAAAGTGTTTCGGAGTGATCTCGGGCCTTCATGGTGTGTGTCTTTTTATCTCAGGTTTGAAAACATCCTGCTCTGACTTGGGACAGTGTGTCGAGGAGCTGTCAGAGACACAGACCTTGCTTAACCCCCCTGTGACCTATATAGCCTACACTGCACCCTACAGTACAACATAACACACCTCGCCTCTGTTTGTCTCTCTCTGTGTCTGTCTCTCTATCTCTGTCTCTCTCTCACACACAAACACACACACGCACGCACGCACCCATGCACAGAGCTACGGTCTGTTTATGGGCTAAAGTGTTTTGGAGTGATCTCGGGCCTTCTGCTACATTTCAAACTGACGCCTAACTTGCGGTGCATCGCACGGTCGGTGCCACGTACGTGCCGAAAAACAGCAGATGTTCTTAAGCTCACACATCGGGCCTGTAGATTTTCTTGTTTTTTTTTTTACACACCATAATGTCCTTATTTTGATCGTAAGACCCAATTACTGAATGCCAAGCCGAGGCTTTGTTCGGAATATGACACTGACAGGTTCTGTTCGCAACATGTATATGACACTGTTTTACTACGACACTATGGAATAGGAGTCCAACTAGTAGGCCTACTAGTGGTTCTCAAATGTTTTATTTGCAAGGACCCCTTTACTCTGGACACAAATGAAACCAAATAGACCTGTAACTCTTGCAGTTACAGACCTGTTATGGTCATTTAGGGCTAGCATGGTGATGACCCCTGAGCATGTGGTTACGGACAGCTAAAACCAATCCCTCCCATTGATTGAATGATTGATTCATTTATTGATTGATTGATTGAATACTTTAACAGTTTGCAATTGCAAAGACAAGCAAGTACACTTCGGGCCGGTTCTAGGCATAAGCGATATAAGCGGTCACTTAGGGCCACAACCACTGAGGGGGCCACATGACAGGGAGAAGATTTTTTTTTTTTTTTAACCCACCTTTAATGCGACCCACAGGTTAATATCAACTGGTGGCCTGGGGCCCACATGTGGCCCCCACCTTCACTTAATGCAGCCCGCAGGTTAAAATCAACTGGCGGCCTGGGGGCCACATGTGGACCCCACCTTCACTTAATGCAGCCCGCAGGTTAATATCAACTGGCGGCCTGGGGGCCACATGTGGACCCCACCTTCACTTAATGCAGCCCGCAGGTTAATATCAACTGGCGGCCTGGGGGCCACATGCGGCCCCCACCTTCACTTATTGCGACCCACAGGTTAATATCAACCTGTGGGTAATCACAAAAATCACACCTGTGTGAAGTGAGGGGCACTCACTTCGCATTATCTAATGTTTGGATAGTTGGTGTCAAGGTGATGTATGATTGCTCAGTAGTTGCTGATGTCTGCTCAGGAGGTTGGAGTGTTTGCTCAGACCGAATTTATTTTAGAGGGAACATTGGGCCTGGGTACCCCAAAATGAAAACAACATAGCTCGGTCGAGTCGCAGGACGCACGGCTATATGCTGCGCGCCCCAAGGGGGGCCCTCAAATTTGGTCCAGCCCGGGGGCCCTCAGCAGGGTAAATCCGGCTCTGGCTGAGGGTGTCAGGGAGGGGCGGAGACGGGCGATGTTTTTGAGGTGAAAGAATGCTGGGGTGTCAGATCATTCAACATGGAATGAATTCTGTATACTGGCCATATAAGGAGCATGTCTTGAGTGTACATGGTTTGATGAGGTCAGATCAACATTCGGAATGTCAGAATAGGTCAGCAGATCTAAGAGTGGCAGTGGGGACATTCTCTTGAGTGTACAGGGTTTGATGAGGGCCCAGGTAGGGCCGGGCCATCATTTTCAGCCTGTTGAGGACTCTAGTTTTCACCGGCTGTTGGGTGCGGCTGCACTACTAACTTTGGGGCAGGCCCGTCTAGAGTTTGAATGGAGAGGAACAGGTTCTGACATATATCCATATATGGAGATCTAAGGGTTTAAGGTTGCTTGCTGGCCAATATTGATGACATTAGGGATCTCCGTATATGGGCTTCACTGTGACAGCAGGTCGCGTTTACTCGTAATGTACTGTCACGTGATGTCACGGAGACCTGGGCATCATATATGGGGGGCTGAGTGTCATGTGTCAAGTGTTCTTATATTAAACATTTTAATACAGTACTTTTAGGATACATTATTTCTACGTTGCGACATTTCTAAGACTCTGAGGACTTTCTCCACCACAACAACTCTCCCATAATTAAAGTGGGGACTCTAACCACATCTCTAACCACATCTCTAACCTAGCATCTCTATTCTGGTGGCGAACACTTGGACAAAAACTGCCAATCTACAAGCTCACATTGCGACTCATTGTGAGCTTGGCTGTTTTGGGCAACATTATTTTATTTAGAGCAGAGAGCCAAGGGGGCTTGAGGATATTGCAAGTATAGGCAATAATTAATAATAGGCTTGTTTGTTTGTTTGTTTGTTTGTTTGTTTGTCATGTTTATTGGCAAAATAGTTTGGCAAACTAAGATTTCATGGTAATATAATGTGAATATTTTAAAATAATAATAAAAATCACACTTGTGTGAATTGAGGGGGCCCTGGTAATGTTGAAATGAAGCATGATGTTGACTTCAGGAAGCCTGCACATAATGTGGCAGAGTCACATTCATTCATTGCGGATTCACTGCCACTATATACGTTATGAGACATGAATGCAGTGTGTTATTGTATAAATTATAAATGGTGCATTTATATAGCTAGATGTGCATTACATTCACACATACACTCATACCGATGGCGGAGGAAACCATGCAAGGCAGAAGGCACAAACCTGCACATCGGGAGCAATTAGGGGTTCAGAGTCTTGCTCAAGGACTAAAAAAGTCCATAGACTTAGGTGCCATATTTGGGGGGTGGTGGTTATGATTGATTGATTGGTTGATTGATTGATTGATTGATTGATTGATTGATTGATTGATTGATCGATTGATCGATTAATGCATTCATTCCAAGAGGGTAATTTTGTCACCATGGCAGTATTACAGCAGCAGTTATACAAAGATGACAAATAAATAACTAAGAACACACATAGTTGTTGCCACTTTTATCTACAGCAAGTAAAAGCAAAGAAAGACATTTTAGCAAAGCCCTACCCCACATTAGGAAGAAGAGGAGGAGGATCAGGTTAGTATAGTGTGCAGTGCTCAGATTTCATGTGGATGCTGTGAATGTGCTCAGATTCTAACGGTTCTAATGGATATAGAAGCTTCTGGTGTAGGAGGCGGTCCCCTCCTACACCAGAACCAAAGCCATCTATCCATCCACTGCAGGCTACGGATTTTCCAACCGTTCCTGTCATGTGACAGGAACGTGTAACGAACGACAGCTGATATTTATGATAGTGATGACATTGATGACCCAAACCTGTCACTGTTCGCTTGTCTGTCTGTGTGTGGATGTGTGGTGTGATGTGATGTGATGACGCGCGCGTTCTGGTGAAGAAAAAGACAGACTTTTTGGACGCGCAACGCACGAGGACGCAGAAAGCAGACAGGACGCGCTCCGGCATTCGCGTCTCCACGCTGGAGGATTTGAAGAACAGAACAGCCAAGGAGGAATAGGCTATGTCTTTCTTTACCGTGGCTACAATGACCGGCGTTTGCCTTTCCTTACAGGGTAAATTGAAAGAGTTTTTTCCCCCTTCTATGTAACCTACGTCGAGTTCTTTGTTTAGTAGGCTATGTCTACTAGTGTAGCCTAGTCTAGTCTGCAGTCTGCAGTTCAATCTTGCATGTTTGCAACTTATAGAGCTTCTTTTATGACGACATGGACGGTATGGACAAAATCAAACGTCAAAATATTGTTGTCCAATTAGGCTACCTCAATATCCACACCGTGATTAATTGATCTTAATTAGCCTACTTGATATTATTAATTAATAATTAATGTAAATCAATTAATATATCAGATCTATACAGAAATATTGATAGTGGTAGGAAGTAGGCCTATATGTTTTTAATTTATGTTTGTCTCATTGTCTATATAATATGTCTTTGCCTTAAATGAAGATTTGTTTGTGTTTATAACCTGCATGTCATGTCTTTAAATTATTTTATATAATGTATGTAATCTCGTCAGCATTGAAAATGAGGGAGAACCTCAATTGCTCTTTTTAGAATAAATAAAGGTTTCATATGCAATGAGGCTTAAAGGGCCACTTTAAACCATATCTTCATATTTTGGTCCTCACTGTCATTATAATTTGGATGGAACAACGTAGTCTACACAGCTGCATCTTATTGGCGGAGTTCAGAAACCTGCTCATACCAATGAATGACATGATGGAGATGCCAAGTTAATACAAACTTCAACCTTGCTCTCCCTGCATGGTATGCTGAAATAGAAGCCATTGGTCTTCTATCAATACACAAAAGTTGGAGGACCAATTATATGAAGACAAAGTTGAAAATGGGTTTACGGTCCCGTAAGTTATTAAAACGATATCAGTCTCATATCACATTATCTCATATCACATAGGATATATATAATATATATAATATATAATCTCCCAGCGTTGTGTCATGGTTCTACTGCATGTCTTCTATAGGCCTATTCACAGTGGTTCCATTTGTTTAGCTCGAGACACAAAAGAAAAAATAGGGATGTTAAAACGTTGGAAACAAAAATAAAGGGACCCATAAACGAGTGTTCTATCTATTATTACATTTGGGAGAATTCCACGGCCACATATTTGTGCCCATGGAGTGCACAGCTTCGTGCGCCAGTTCAGGTGCATAATAGCCAAGTCATGCACCGTGACGTATGTGGAGTATGCGGAAGTGCCGTTCACGCCTGTGCTTTGTCGCCGTGATACGTCACTGTCTTGACCTCTGCGTCTTCAACCCAGCGTTGTGGGGTCTGCCCTTTTCTGTGTCACATCGAACAAGGTAAAGGTATACCCAGCAGCACGGACAAAAGAGTGGCCACCTCGGGGGCTTTAGAGAGGACACATGGACAGGTGGGTGCTGGGCTAAAGAGACTTCAGTAGATGGATGGAGCCCGCACACCATATACGTACAAAAGACAATTTACAATTTAGGCATTTAGCAGACTCTCTTAATCCAGAGCGATTTACATTAAGCAAGAACAAAAAGCATGGCAATACATCACATACATAAAAAGTAGTTACCATGAACATGCCTATAAGCTAAGAACGTAATCATGGAATATCTACATAATGAAACTATAAACTATACTAGACTTGTAATGTCTGACAACATTTGGTTATAGGTGATCTTCAGCATATCATCGGTATATGGAGCAGGCTCTCGGGCACTTGGATTATCTCTCTCTCTCTCTCTCTCTTATTCACAGAGAAAAAAAAAAACACGGTCAGTGGCCAAGCACACATTGCTGTCTGCCTTCGTCCAAAGTGTACCGTTGTGTGTCTCAGTCGGACACACGATATTCACGGACAACAACACAGTCCGCGTGCAGGCGGTAGGCGTGATCGCGCCGCAGTCGCGCGAGATTCCATCTAGTACCAGTAAGACGCGCAAACGCGGGAAGCGAACACAGCTCGTACATATTTGGTTTTTGGACGTATAGCTGCTTTGGGGACTCCTTATATGGTTATGGCTGAGTCATGGTGACGTAATCACTCAGCTCCATATATGGGCACAAAAGCGGGACAGACACACACACACAGACACACAGACAGACATGATCTGCTAGGTCTCATAGTAAGTGCTCACTGCGTTCGCAATAATATAGCATCTCCCATTCTCCCTGTGTCATGGCTCCATGTCTCTAGATTCCATCTAGTATAATATAGCATCGCCCATTCTCCCTGTGTCATGGCTCCATGTCTCTCCTCTGCAGTGTTTCTGCTGAGCTGGTTGCTGGTCGAGGCTCAACAGCCTGCTGAGGCTCAACTGCCTGGCTCCTGTAACTTTGAGCAAGGCACCTGCGGCTACACATCGGACCCAACCTACGCCCGATGGGCGATGAACGACGAAGGTAGGCTATAGTATAGCCTACGACGCCTGTGTGTGATTTAAAACTGTGGTCTGTTCATGTCCTATACTGTACTATACTGTTCTATATACTGCAGTGTTTCACAACCTTTTTTGTCCCAAGGAACACTTTTCATAGCCTACAAATCTCGGGGCACACCTAGATATACGGGGGGGGGGTGTATATGTATATGTATATATATATATATATATATAATATATATGTATTAAATATATATATATATATATTAAATATATATATATTAAATATATAGTAAAACGTCTTTGATATCAAACACATTATACTTTTGACAGAGTAAAACTTCTTTGAAGCCAATATACTTTTAAAAACACACTCATCAAATAACTTTAAAGAGAAAGAAAAGGACATGAGTTGAGTTTCATCAATTTATTTTTGAAAACTCATTTACAAAATATAGCACACACATGTTCAATTTGTTCAAGTTTCCAGATGCTCAGAAATGACCCCACACAATTCACGATTGTCTTTGTATCCAGCGTTGCTGCAAGGAAACATGTCAAGCTTTCCCTTGCCTGCCGCCAGATGGCGAGTTTCTCCCGAAATGTGTTCAGTTTTGCCGTGCTTGTAAGAATATTCTCATTTCGACCTTGCATTTTCCTGTTCAGTTCATTCAGATGGATAAAAATATCCGCCATGTATGCTAGTCTTGCACTTCAGTACTCATTTGCAAACAGTTCGGCATATTTGGAATTCTCAGCGGAACGGAAAGCACTTGAATTCCTCCCTCAGTTCATATACACGCGACAAAACTTTTCCCCTTGAAAGCCATCGAACTTCGGTGTGAAACAGCAGAGTTTGATGTTCCGCCTCCATTTCCTCGCACAGTGTGGCGAACAGCCGGCTTTTGGGGTTCTGGTGGTGTCTTTCTGGAGGGAGCGAAATGTAACGTCTTCTGGATGCATCTCTTTTTGGCTGCTGGTCCCATCTTGTAGTAGCTGTACAATGAGTCCCAAGCTGTCTGTGCCCCATTTATACAGTAAAGTTGCCAGGCGAGTACAGGTGATGGCGATTAGCTTTAACATTCCTATGGCCGATGGTCGTTAGAGGCTATTGTTCCGCCGTTGTTGTTGTCGCACGTCTAATTAGACGTGTTACAACAACAACGACGCAACAATAGGAAGCCTGCAGCTCAGTAGCTATTGCTTTCGGGGGAGGGATAGTGTTAATTTCGGTCAAATCAGGCGGCAGACCTGGACACATCAAACGGCACACCAAAGCTCCGCGACACACAGGTTGGGAAACACTGCTATACTGTACCTACTGTACCTAGAGAGAGAGAGAGAGAGAGAGAGAGAGAGAGAGAGAGAGAGAGAGAGCGAGAGAGACAGAGCGAGGGTGATCAGAGAGAGAGAGAGAGAGATATGTAGGGAGGGACAGAGCATGCGTACTCAAGCTGTGTAACGAGGCATCTCACATGGGGAAGGGGCCACTTGTCACAGAGAATTTGTGGTTTTAGCCAGGGCTGGGATGGTGTGTGTGTGTGTGTGTGTGTGTGTGTGTGTGTGTGTGTGTGTGTGTGTGTGTGTGTGTAAGTGTACTGCTGCAGCAGCTGGGAAGTCAGTTCTCATGTTATTTCTCAGAGGACTTGTTCCTCTGTTGCTGTTACTGAAATCCAATATGTGTGACCAGTACAGTACAGTACAGTACAGTACAGTACAGTACAGTACAGTACAGTACAGTACAGTACAGTACAGTACAGTACAGTACAGTACATTACATTACAGTACAGTACAGTACAGTACAGTACAGTACAGTACATTACAGTACAGTACAGTACAGTACAGTACAGTACAGTACAGTACAGTACAGTGGTTACATGCAGCACTGTACACACAATACAAACATACTTACAGTATATACAATGTTGAGCTAGCACATTTGTAATGTTATGTTCTTCAAAAGGTAAGGTTATCGTTGATCCCATAGCCTCATACAGTATATGCTACCTATATGGTTTTTCAAAGCAACATGTTGAGAGGTTGCTTAAAGGGATTCAGAAATCAGGGAAAGTGGGAACTGAAGCCAAAAAAGATTGAGAATCACTGGACTAAACTGACTTGTGCATGCAAGGGGCCTCTCCACTGAGGTGCGTGCGTGCGTGCGTGCGTGCGTGCGTGCGTGCGTGCGTGCGTGCGTTCGTGCGTGCGTGCGTGCGTGCGTGCGTGGATCGAGTCTCACACTAGACTCCACATGCCAAGCCGCACCATTCCCGTTCACTCCCCTCTGGCTTTATTTTCTTTCTTTTCCACTGTCTGCAAGGTCTAACATTAGCCTCCTCTCTGCACTCCATATCGTGCGCTTCCACAAGCACCCCCTCCCCACACCCCCCGCTTTAGAATAATCTGTCCGTGGCGGCGTTTACGTTTACTGCTGTAATGATAAGTGGTGGTGTCATCCTGGCCAGACGTTTGCAACTAACTGGAGCCAGATGACTCGATCTTATTTTTAGTTTTATTTGCCATAGGAGATTTTAGAGAGACAGGAGTCTGAGGGGCACATTTCTGCCATGGTCGTCTGAGCTCAGTTTCTCACCTCTTCAGACTCCACCTCACCTCTCGGTAGAACAAAGGCGAGCGATCATGCATTTCATTGGCTATCGCCTAATCGCCCGCTATCGCCGGACGATGTCACCCGAAAAGATGGATTTTTTTTTCTTCTTTTCGGGCGACGTTCTTCCGCCTCTCGCCTGTTCGCCTGCTATATCGCCAGTAGTCGCCGGGTCCCATATAGACAAATAATGCACAACCGGAACGTTCGTCTGTCTGTCGCCCGCTGTTAAAACCCGCTGTCACCCTTCTAGCTACGTAGCACTCACCTCTTCAGACTCCACCGCACCTCACCCCAATCCTCTGTCCTCTGTCTACATTCTTGTCACCTTTGTCCGATAGATAACTTACTATGCTTACTATTTTTCCTTGGCCACAAAAGTGTTATTTAGATAGCAGCATGTTGTTTAGACAGATGCTAGGTTCATTGTTTACCTGCTAAACTAGTTTCTTTGAGGCACACCATTGTTCACTCTGCACTCTACTTTATGTGACTGTTTTCTGACTACTTCTGATGGTGCACTTGTGTAAGTCACTTTGCATGAGAGCATAAATGCCTAAATTGAACATGGTAGAGGGGAGACCTGTGAGACATGACATGGAGTTGGATTGGAACTCGGGACGTAGTAGTGATTAGCGACTCATATGAGGAGCATAATGGTCCGTGCTCTGTTGAGCCACCTAATCCATTCCATGATTGTGTCGCTTGCCGAGCATAATCTTCCACGCCACTAGCTTGGAAGAATCACAGTAAATAGCAGATCTGCAAGCTCACAACGTGTCGCGAGCGAGCTTGCAGATCTGTCCGGCGTGTAACACTGGCGCGCAGCTAATAGGCTTAAGAACTTGTGGGACGAGAGCAGCAGAAAACCAAAAGTGCACTGTAGCAAAACGGCCCGACTGAAATGGAACATGGCTGACGGAGTGCAGCGGGTGGGTCGATAAAATGGGTCATAAAATAACTTAGGACGAGAGAGGCCACGCCACGCCGGTGGTGTTTGTGTTTGGTTGCTACGGCGATCTGGGTTTACAGTGAAACAAAAAAACAGAAAAAACGACAGCATCCACGGCCGGCCTGTGGTTGAAAGTGAAACCACAATAGATGGATATGGTCATCGTAGGCGATGATTATGTTCACAAAGCAGAGACAAAGCGCTGTGGCAGGATGGTAAACACTGAAGACAGGGATGGATTGAGAGAGAGAGAGAGAGAGAGAGAGAGAGAGAGAGAGAGACCACCATGTGACAGGCTGCAAAACATTCACTCTGGCCAAGTTATGTGTATACGAATTACAGTGACAATTTATTCTAAAACAATAGGAGCGCTCCAGCTATACTGTGGTGTTTATCCCCATGATAAATCAATCCTCTTCTCTTCTCTTCTCTTCTCTTCTCTTCTCTTCTCTTCTCTTCTCTTCTCTTCTCTTCTCTTCTCTTCTCTTCTCTTCTCTTCTCTTCTCTTCTCTTCTCTTCTTCTACCTCAGTAATATAGTGACATGTTTGGATGAGAGAAGTACGCTAATCTGGTGGGTTAAAGTTTTTCAGTTATTCATGTGTCAATGAGGTGACAGTAGGCTACTTCATAATACACCATCTTTAAAGCTTGATAAAACTGCACATATTAATATATTAAATAAAACTCTCATAGAAACCATTGCACGTCCCCATCCCCCATAAATTAATTACTGTAATTCACACTAATAGTTGTTGTAT
The DNA here is from genome assembly GCF_963924005.1 of Protomyctophum bolini. NCBI lineage: Eukaryota > Metazoa > Chordata > Actinopteri > Myctophiformes > Myctophidae > Protomyctophum > Protomyctophum bolini. Next base: position 6,445,459 of record NC_137867.1, read on the forward strand.
TAAAAGTTAAAACTTGTATGTTTGCACTGAGTCAAGTCCAGTTAAAATGTTCTCTGTAAGATCCATTTTTATCACACTCAAGAGTTATCACTACATTTGACTGTGCATCTACTAGCTTGCGGGGTCAAATGTGAAATTGTGAGCAAAGTGTAAAGTGAGTCCATTTGGGTACACTCAATTATCACTGAGGATTTCGCTGTGTAGAGAGTAGAGACTGAGAGTAGGAAGTGGTTATGTAAGGACAAGGCTTATGTAACAAGTAGCTAGTCTGTCTCTGTCTTTATATGATTTTGCTTCCTGTTCCTTACATTATGTCACAGTTACTGACAGTAAAAAACACTTTACACATGTCTTTATTGGCTCCCGGTTTCTGCCCGGCACCCAGTAGGCCAGACGCATGCAGCACTGCTGTTGGTATGGAGGTGCCATAACCAAAGGCATGGCACCTCCATACCTGGCTTCAAGACATGATCCAACCCTATAAACCCCCCCCCCCCCCCCCCCCCCAGTGCAGTCAGAATTGCAGACTCACTCCCGAGCCCACATTTTCCACCGTAGTCTGAATGACACAACATTGGGTTTCTGCTGTTTGGGCACCTGCTAAGCTCTGGAGCCAGAATGTTAGCAATACATACTTTAAGTATTTTTAGTAGTTTTCTGTTGACTTTTGCTGTGTCTTGTGTGTGCGTTCTGAACTTGTTCCGTGAAGCACTTTGTCATGTTGGTTTTTTTCGAAAGCGCGATATACAAATAAATAAATAGTATCCTTATCTTCAAACTCTACCTCACCCCCTAGCACTCATGTCTTCAGACTTGCCTCAGCCCCCAGCACTCACCTCTTCAAAGGGATGTGCTGTGGATTTTTGAGGGCCCTCCAATACATGACTTTCATCAGCCAAGTCAAGTCACGCCAAGTCAATGTTTGTTTAGAGTATATGGCGTAAATCATTTGCCAGCCAAGTCTATGGACTTTAAGTTGTCATAGGGCACTAAATGTCAGTTAGTATGACATCATGTGGTCGATATAAATACATCTTGTAACTAATTTTGTTTCATACAAGAAACAAGCCAGGATGCATTTGCAGCAAGAACATGAAGGGCCTGAGGTTACACCATGCCAGGTTGAAATGACAGCCCACAGAAGCAATTTCAGTGTTTTCATGTTTGTCTTAACACAGTGCGCTTTAAACCCATTTTGGGCGGGGACCCCTTTTGGTGTTTCAAACATTATGTTTTAATTTAGCTATTGAAAACTGGAGGATTTAAATTTTGAGGTCAGGCCTAAATGGGTTAACAGCGGGAGAACAACAGCGAGTGACACAGGAATTTCAATGGCTATCGCCCACTATCGCCGGACGATGTCGCCCAAAAGATAAATTATTTTCATATTTTCGGGCGACGTTCCTACGACCCACTTTTCGACTATCGCCTGTTCGCCTGCTATCGCAAGTGGAGCCTGCGGCACCAACATGGGCCATGTGGAGCCTGCGGCACCGTTGCGGCTTGAGAATCCACCACTCCTGAATGAAACACCAAGAATGGTAGGGGGGCATGCTGCCCCCCACATCACGCCCGGGTGGGCCTGCTTTTAAAACAAACATTAAAAAGTCCATATTCTTGGCTGTCACCTCGTCATGTAGCAGCTTATAGTCTATAGACCCCGTGTGAAAAAAAAAACATAATAGCACACCTCACTTCACATGAGTCATTCTAACGTCGGACTTTTGAAATTACGTCATATGGCAGCAAAGTCTATGGACTTTTAATGTTTGTTTAGGGCACTAAAAGTGACGTCATGTGGCAGCCTAGTCTATGGACTGTTAATGTTTGTTCACAGCAGTTGAACAAACATTGACGACATGGGACATCATGTGGCCAATGGAAATACATCCTGTGGCTTGTTTTGTTCATACAATAGTCTAGTAATGTGGTGGCAAGGAATCTGCACTGAATGAAAGTAACTGTCATTCATGGATCATACGCCCGCGGCCCATACCCCCCCTCACACACATTATACACAAACACACACACGCACCCACCCATCTCATTCACTTCATTCGCCGCACTTGACGTTGTGTGCTCCATTTATGGATTAAAATGAGGATGGGAACATAATTCTAAAGAAAACGCCTGACGACGGGCTATATAAACAGCCACGAAACAGCCTGCTATTAGTCCCTTGTTTTGTTGCTTTCTTTTTTGTGCTTTTTTATTTTTTTTCATCTAGCCGCTGTCTCTTACTGAGGCAGGCGGTGCGCGTTGCGCGAATGCATGGACCCTTTATTCTAATTATAATTTATTTGTTTCGTTTTCGCCCATACGCAATTCAAAATGACCACAACAATTTAAAATTGAATAGTTGTCTACCTATTTTCTACTTCTAATGGTGTTATTTTGTTTGTCGGTTTTTTGTTTTGTTTGCTGGTTTGGCTTATGATTAGTTAGTTTGGTTCCACTTATATCACGTCGATCAATGCGACGACGATTGCGCTAAGGATCGAACAGATCATTTGATTTATCATTATCTATTATTTATTTGAATGATTCAAGCCTATACTTTCTAGTCCAACTGTCTGTTTTTCCTTTAGTCTTATCTCTTCCTGCGCATAAGGCCTACGAGTTCAGCTATTCTCTCAAGCTGTGCATTTTAGCCAGCGAGTGAGTGCAACCAAATTTTGATCCGTTTCGATTTAAAATTATGCTTCCAGAGTTACATATAATTTAAATTAATACATCTGTGCGCAGAGTATATCGAAACCTATATTTGTGCCCCTCGATTTGATTTTGTTCTTTCTTTTAATGATAAGTAAAAGTAATGTCCATCAATTTAAACCCACATGAGATGAGTAAATGCTACTAACTATTTAATCATTATTTCTCTCACTTGAGTGATCTTGGCTTGTTAATATTAAAAATGTTTAAAAAATAACGAGAACTCTGGTATGTAGATATGAACAAACTAGAGCTTAGGCCAAATTTGAGGGTGGCCTGGCCCCTGACGCCAGGCTTCATTATGTTTTGGGTTTATAGGCTACTTTTAAGTTCTATACCTCTTTAATTATTTCGTATTTGCTTCTTTGTGTTGTGTGTAGCTACTATTAGAAAAAAAAAAAAAAAGAAAGAAAAGGAAAAAAAAAAAAAAAATACAAATATAAAACTGTTCTGCAAGCACAGGCCTATTAAGCACACCACCTGCCATAGGCACATTAGATATTAAGCTTAAGGTTTCTCTCCCCCTTCCCGGGTACTGAGGCATAGCCCCTTGGAATGATTAGTGTTATTATGATGTTACTTGACATCATTAATTTCTGTTTGTCTGCGTGTCTATGTTGTGTAATTTGTTTAGTGTTTTTGTTTAGTTTTTTGTTTGCTATTACTCACTACCCCAATGTTGTCTTGTATTTAAACGTATTTAACTCCAAGTGGTATTCTGATAAAAATGAATGTAAATATTACAATTGTGTGCATCCTCAGGCGGGCATTGAGCCTTATACATCAGGTTTCACCAGAGGTAATCGTAATGACAGGCTCCATTTATTTAATGCAACTGCAAGATTTAAGCTAAACCTACTCCAAGTACTATGTCTAAATTAAATATAATATCTTGGAATGTAAGAGGCTTGGGTCACGCTATTAAACGCAAAACAGTTCTAACACATCTTAAAAAATACAAAGCCTCTATAGCACTACTACAAGAAACTCATATGACTTCAATAGAGCACTTAAAACTCAAAAACGGCTGGGTCGGGCAAGTCTTCTCCTCCTCTTTTAAATCAAATAGTAGAGGAGTCGCCATCCTCATCGACAAACAGATTCCTTTCATATTTGAAAACCAAATACTTGATTCAGAGGGAAGATATATTCTAATTACTGGCTCCGTGTGTGGTCAACATATGACACTATTAAACGTATACGCTCCTAATGAGGACTGTCCTGAGTTCATGGCAGAAATGATCACGTTGTTTAGTTATCATTGTAGAGGTGTGGGCCTAATTGCAGGAGATCTCAATCTCCTAATGGATCCGATGGCTGATAAGGCTCCACCTACACTGGTGAGATCAAGATCCTCTGCAGCACTGAATGGTCTGTGCGAGGAGGTTGGCCTCATTGATGTATGGAGGGAATTTAACCCCAACTCTAGAAATTATACTTTTTTTTCCAATCCACACAAATCCTATTCAAGATTAGATTACTTCTTGATTCCATGTGGCATGGCCCACTCGGTATCAAAATGTGATATAGGACAGATTGTCATCTCAGACCACGCCCCTATCTTCCTTGACATCACACTAACCCAACCCAAGCCGGTGTCTAAGAGCTGGAAGTTTAATACCTCTCTCCTAACTGATAGTGAGTTTGACTCATACTTCAAAAAAGTCGTCTCCGATTTTTTTAATGAAAACAAGCATTCGGAAGTGACTGCAGCTATGTTATGGGATGCTGCAAAAGCTACTTTTCGCGGCTATATAATTTCATATGCTTCATTTAAAAAAAGAGAGTCCAAAAAGGCCAGAACCGAACTAGAGAACCAATTAAAACAGCTGGAAACAATCCATAGACATACACCTTCAGATCCAAACTGGAAGGCGCTATCAGCAGTCAAAGCTAAATTGGAGCTTGAGTATGTCAATGACACCAAAAAACTATTATTATTTTCAAGACAAAAACACTATGAATTTAATAATAGAATTGGTAAATTGTTGTCATATCAACTTAAAAAAGAACACACAGAACGCCAAATTAAAGCAATTAGGACACAGTATCAGGAAATTTCATATGACCCGGAGGTGATTAATGACACATTTTTTACCTTTTTTAATAATCTATATCAAGCACATATCTCTCCAACTAGTGAAAGTATTGACTCCTTTTTACAAGCGGCTAACCTACCTAAAGTATCTGCTGAGGATCGTACACAGTTAAATGCCCCAGTCACAACCGAAGAGACTCATGACACTATTAAGGCTATGTCTGTTGGGAAAAGTCCTGGCCTTGACGGATTCCCAGTTGAATTTTATTTACATTTCTGGTCCGAACTGCAACCACTTTTCATGCCTATGGTACAAGATTTTGTTGACTGTAATATTATTCCCGGGTCCATGAAAGAGGCAGCTATTACCCTTATAAAAAAAAAAGATAAAGATATGCACGACTGCTCATCCTATAGGCCAATTTCACTTCTTAATACCGACTATAAAATTGTCGCCAAGCTGCTGGCTAAACGGTTGGATTCTGTTCTCCCATTATTGATAAAAAATGACCAGACAGGCTTTGTTAAAGGCCGGCATGGCGCAGACAACATACGCCGACTGGTAAATATAATAGATTATGCTGGTAAAAATGGAGACGAATCCGCAATTATATCGCTGGACGGAGAAAAGGCCTTTGATGTTGTAGATTGGAGCTTCCTCCTCTCCACCCTTGCGCATTTTGATCTTGGCCCTAAGTTCATTAGCTGTATAAAAACATTATATACCTCACCAACCGCACAAGTTTTTACAAATGGCCTTCTTTCAAAGAAAATTAATTTAGCAAGAGGGACCAGGCAAGGTTGTCCGTTATCTGGAGCTCTGTACGCGCTTGTAGCCGAATCCTTCGCCCAAACAATTCGATTAAATCCTAGTATTAAAGGCATACAAGCTGGCAACCTAGAACACAAGATCTCGCTATATGCCGATGATACTTTGCTATTTATATCTAATTTAGACCAATCAATTCCTAATTTAATGTCAGTAATTAACTTATATGGCTCTCTTTCTGGTTATAAAATTAACCTAACCAAATCTACTCTCTGTCCACTGACTCAGATAGATGACGAAAAACTTAACACCTTATCCCCCTTTAAACAGACAAAAGAAGGATTTACTTATCTCGGTGTTTTCATCTCTCCCATACTGGACAATCTTTATACCTGTAACTATACACCTCTAGTACAAAAGCTGAAAGATGATATGGACTTATGGACCAACCTACCTCTAACACTTATAGGTCGAATTAATGTAGTTAAAATGAACCTGTTGCCAAGATTAAATTATCTATTTCAATCATTACCCTGTCCAATTCCACCCTTATTCTTTGCTAATTTAAACACTAATATCTCTAGATTTCTCTGGAACCATAAAAAGGTACGAATCTCTCTGGCCACACTGTGTAAACCTTATAACGAAGGTGGTTTAGCCCTCCCAAATCTTGAATTATACTATTGGTCTGCTCAAATTAAACGAATGACTGAATGGTTCCAGGAGTCTGATGATTCCCTATGGAAAACAATAGAATCCCATCTCAGTCACCCAATTCCACTTAAATCTCTCCCTTTTGTAAATGCGAGTTTGTCAGGGCTCAACAAATCCTTCGTTGTTAACGGCATTTTATCAATGTGGCCAAAGTGTAAAAAATACTGTAAAATTCAAAAGAGTTTATCTGTCCTTTCACCTGTTTCTCATAACCCAGATTTACCGGCGAGTCTAAGTGAGATTGGTTTGCAAAGGTGGACTAACAAAGGTGTTAACAATTTGGGCTGTCTACTCAGTAGTACAAACATCAAGCCCTTTTCAGAGGTGAAGGAGGAATTTGGTCTGTCTTCCACAAACTTATTCCAGTACTTACAATTAAGACACTTTTTACAATCTTTGCTTAGGAAAAATATTTTTAGGTCTCACATAGACGAGATAGAACAATGCATTATTAACACCCAATCTATGTTAAAATTCACTTCAAAGATTTATAAAATCCTCAATGGTAGAGTGACGTCATCCTTCCAGCCTCTGAGAAGGATATGGGAAAAAGATCTAAATGTTGTAATTGACCAGGAAACATGGACAACAATATGTGTAAAAGTAAATCTATCTTCACTTACTCCTAGAATCCTAGAACATAATTACAAGTTTATTTTCAAAACATACTTAACCCCTGTTTGTCTAAACAAAATGTCCAGGGAGAACTCTCCCCTGTGTAACAGATGCAAACTGCATTTGGGTACCTACCCCCATATGTTCTGGTTTTGTCCAAAAATCAAACCATTTTGGCAAATAATTCATGATCAAATTGAAAAAATCCTTAAAGTAAAATTGAGAAAATCTCCTCTGTTATACCTGTTGGGGGCAGACCCAAATGTAAAGTTGAGCTCTGCTCATAGGAAATTATTTGATCTATTTAGATTCTTAGCAAAGAAATGTATCTTAATTTTTTGGAAGACAGATGAAATACCCTCAGAACATATGTGGATGGCCCAAATAATGTCAATACTACCACTGGAGAGACTCAAGTATGAAACACAAAATAAGGCAGATGTATTTGTGGAGGTATGGACCCCCTTTTTAAATCATATTGAAGAGCGCATTTGACTCTGTTTAGGACGGAACCCACCTCAACGTGCACACATACATTATACAACCCATGTACCACTTGGAAACTATTATTTATTAGCTATTTTTCATTTTATTTTAATTTAGTTCTATTTTTTTTTTTTTTCCTTGTTTATTTATTGTTGTTTTTATGTAAGTAACTGTCTTGTATGTAAGTCTGCTGTCTGTCCTTGTGTCTATGTAAAGAAAACCCTCAAAATAAATAATATAAAAAAAAGAAAGTAACTGTCATTATGTGGCAGTCAAGTCTATGGACTTTTTATGTTTACTTTAAGCAGTGACATCATGTGGCAGCCACAATGGGCACCCCTCACTTCACACTAGCGTATGGTTATTTCTCTTTTTAAGCTATAGAGCGCCGCAGGCCCGCCCCCTTTCAGAAAAGCGAGTGGCCCAGGAAGTGGAAGCCCCATGCATTCTCCCATCGGCACTTTTAATATAATTTATTTAAAGACGGTTACGCCGCGGACAAAGCCAATTCGGATCGTGACGAATCATGACAATGAACACAATCTTTTGGGCCGATCAAATCATTAGAAAGAAGAAAAGAAAGTCAGGAGACAACACTATTTGTTTTGTTTTTCGTCTTATAAATTATTTGATCGGCCCAAAAGATTGTGTTCATTGTCATGATTCGTCACGATCCGAATTGGCTTTGTCCGCGGCGTAACCGTCTTTAAATAAATTATATTAAAAGTGCCGATGGGAGAATGCATGGGGCTTCCACTTCCTGGGCCACTCGCTTTTCTGAAAGGGGGCGGGCCTGCGGCGCTCTATAGTGGGGCACTACGTTGCACATTATGTGCACGCACTCGCACGCTATATATCATAGCTTACTGTGCAGATATATATGTTTGTTACTTGTCCTCATGTTTTGTTACTTAGACAGATGCTGTAGGTTCACTGTTTACCTGCTAGTGTTTTTGTTTAGTTCCTTTGGCACACTACATTGTTCTCTCTGTTGCACTCTATAATAATAATAATAATAATAATAATAAAACCTCATTTGTATAGCACCTTTCATGACATGAAATGCAGCTCAAAGTGCTTTACAGAGCAATGGAGAAAAACATGAAAAAATAAAAGCAAGGCATAAACATTGAAAAACAAGAGCAGTAATGAATAACATGCACGACATGAATAACAAAAATAAATAAAAGATCAATTCAAAGCAAGGGTGTAGAAGTGGGTCTTGTGCAGTGTTGGAAAAAGTACTCTGCTTACTGACTGTTACTGTGCTGACTGTTTTGCTTGATGGCTGCTTGTTGACTAGAGTTGGTGTTTTCACTCTGCTGCTTATTCGGATCTCACACTTTGTAAATTGTAAAAAATAAAAAAATAAAAAACAGGAGGACGCTATTTGGGTTCTCGGTCTTCCTCTTCTGCCGGCGTTGAGTCATCCTCTGTACAGCTGTGTGGAAGATATTAGTCAGCCTGTGGTGGATGACAGTCCGCTAATATATCTGTAGATCCTCTGTTCTTTGTCAGACAACACACGCACACACACACGCGCTCACACACACGTGCGCACACGCACACATCTGCACGCGCACACACGCGCACAGGCGCACGTGCACACACGCGCACACACACACACACACACACACACACACACACACACACACACACACACACACACACACACTCACACACACACACACACACACACACACACACACTTTAAGGTCAACTAACAGGCACAGATGCTGACACAGCATGTTTTAAGGGGGGGGGGGTTTGTAAGTCAAAGGTGATTTGTAGCCTTAGTTACAGCTTGTTTGGTCATCATTTTAGCTTTGTGCTGACCTTGCCGTTTTTAGAGCATATATAATAAGCAGGCCCAGAGCAGAGGGATATACAGTATATTCCCTATAATGTCCCGACTCATACAGAACATTCCCGTTTCCAACTTGTCACATGCGTATTACAGCCGTCAGGACTATAGAGGCGAGCCCGACCCATGCATGGCAGTTCTTTGGTCTATGCCAAAGCAGCCAATCCCAATAGAGTCTTATAGATTACAGATCTTTTGACCAATATTGTAGTGGCTAATCAACACAAAACAAACTAAATAATACATGCATTAAATCATATAGAACAGATACTGAATTAGCACAGATGCGTAATAGCTCCCACAAATATTATACATTATTTCAGTCTCTGTAGGAGTATTGTGTCAATGTGCTTGAGACTTGAGTAAATGGGACTTGCAAAACTCTGCCTACATAATGGTGGCGCTCTATAATAATAGGCCAATGTGAAAAGGGTGGAATTTCTTCCTAGCGGGGATGTGAGTACAGAGCATATACAGTTTCACTGCAATCGGACGCTGCGGTCATGATTTGAGGAATTTTGTTCAAAATGAGCCACTGAACTTTTGATGCCAATCTTATAGGCAATCAGGATGGAATAATGAAAAGTTGGCCAGGTTCGTCTTGATCACATGACTAGAGAGATAGGCTAATGTGTGCCAATTTGCGTGATTTTTGGGCAAAATGTTTACTGTGGGAGTAATATATATTCTTTTGGTGCAAAGATCTGCCTCCTGGTTGGCGCTATAACAGGTCGATGTGAAAACGACAGGGCAGAAATTCTGCTTTGGCATCCAGGTAGTGTGTGTGTGTGTGTGTGTGTGTGTGTGTGTGCACAGGTTCACGTAGATTGGTCCAAAGTAGCCGGCGATTTGCTGTCCACAGGCCGACGGATGGACACACCCAGATGTGATCCAGACCCTCTCTCTCTCTCTCTCTCTCTCTCTCTCTCTCTCTGCGTGCACGCCACGGCCACACACACACAGAATAGCCAGGCTTGTAGCGTGTAGCCTACGTGGGCTGCAGCGAGACAGGACGTTAAATCTTGATGTGTGCGCACACACACACACACACACACACACACACACACACACACAGAGAGAGAGAGAGAAAGTGCACGAGGTCCAAAAGTTTGCTCTGATGCGGTTTTAGCAACATTATTCAAGTGAAATGAGTTGGTTTTATAGACTATTTAACAGCAACATTGGGCTAATATAGCTACCATTGTACGACACTGGACATATTTACCAAAGGGATAAAGGTTATATTATATAATATTATTATCATCTGATCATCTATCGATACAGTCGACGACAGACAGAAAGACAGACAGACAGTGTCGGTGCAAGTGCTCTCATTGGCTGTGATACTGGACATTTCATCGATACAGACAGACAGACAGACAGACAGACAGACAGACAGACAGACAGACAGACAGACAGACAGACAGACAGACAGACAGGGAGGGAGACGTCGGCGAGCACTTTTATCGGCGCTATATCTTCTCGCGGAGCCTTTCACACACACCGATCTTCGGTCGAGATCGGCGAGCGCCAAAAATTGTCCCCGACAGCATAATCAGAGCAAATATCGTGCAGTGTGTATACGAGCCATGACAGGGTGCTGAACATACATGCCTTCGGCAGGGCGGAGACAACAATTGAAGTGGGATGATTTCAGCTGTCAGACCCCCATGTCTAATAGAGCTGGGTGTGACTATACACACCTGTTGTTCATCAATCTAAGCGCTGCACACAGGATAAATCAGCCACCCCCCCCCCCCCAGACAAAAACACACACACACACACACACACACACACGCACACGCACACGCACACGCACACGCACACACACACACACACTCAAGGGAAAGCCTCTGCCATGACAGAACTATACATCTGCTCTGTACGTGTCTTGTAACATCTCGCCCCTTCTCTGAAACACTGTTTGAAATATTGACTGAGTGCCAGAAGGTGGGTGGGTGACGAGGAAATATAAAACGTTATTTTACTGTACCAGTTGAACCCCATTTAAAACATTTTCTAAAAATGTTGCATAATGACATGCCCAACATATAGGGAAAGTGGTTAAAAGTTCAAAAACATATTGTCTGGTTAACAGTGCATATATACGTTCAACATTGTAAGCTATTTTACAATCTTCAGTTTTTTTTGTTAAATTTTTTGTTTCATATCACACGTATGTTGTAGCGATCAGAGCCGGGATTCAAATTCACATCGCCAAGTCACTCAGTGGAGTGAGTTACGGCCGGGCCACTTCTGTGCATGGGGTCACTATGTACCCCCCGGTCCCTCGGTTCTGTGCATGGGGTCCCTATGTACCCCCCGGTCCCTCGGTTCTGTGCATGGGGTCCCTATGTACCCCCCGGTCCCTCGGTTCTGTGCATGGGGTCGCTATGTACCCCCTGGTCCCTCGGTTCTGTGCATGGGGTCCCTATATACCCCCCGGTCCATCGGTTCCAAACGGAACCCGTCCCTGACGACTCCTCCTGCTTAACGCTCCATATACCTCACTCGAGTCGAGGGCGCTCCACATAGTGGATATTCTTGTGGATATTCATGTATTTTATTTATACATGTATTTGTATAATACATTGTGATATTTGCTTTCGCCTCATGTCGCCCTGCACCCCTAGCAGCTCTTTTCTCGTGCTGTATAAGAAAGGTCCAGTTTAAGGGCCTCACACACCGTCTGCGAACGCCGTGCGTCAAAGCAGCCGCCTCCGTTATTTTCAATGAACCTATATATATCGCACACCGGCGGCGTCCGGCGCGCACTGGCGCTCCGATAGTAGAAACCAGTTCTATTTTCCAGGCGTTGCCGCGCGGCAACGCGCTGTGCCGCGTCGCTGCGCACCCGGTGTGTGTGTTGGGCTACAGAGAGTATGCACATGCATGATTTTCCCATCAGGACACGCCCCCCCCTCATCTAGACTGAGTGGCACAACATTGAGCAGCATGTTGGAGTGTTATGGAGTTTGGAAGTGCTCGTTGGAAATCACTCAACCGTCCTGCCGTACCACCTGTTTCTAAATGTCACATAATGCAGGAGACAGCGAAATGTTGTGTTTTTTAAGGCCAAAATAAAGGACTATGACGTCGTGTCGTTGAACGTGGGTGCACCGACGTGTGGCTTTGTGTGTGTGCGGGCAGGCCCGGAGTGGAACTCCAAATCAGGCCGGGAGTTATATATGCCCTGGCAGGCCACACCGCGCGCGCCGACATTTTGGGGGCCTTTTTACAGCAATTTCACTTGAGAAATGTACCATCTGATGTTATTTATATTATTAACTTCTTCCCTCCATTAACAGTGTTTATAAACTTTTTTATAAAGGGCAGTGCGCTGTGCAACACTGCCTGAATTGAATTTAAATTGACTGTGGGCTGGCCTGGCCTGAGCTTATAGGAGAGATTCTTTGTTGCTGCGCTGGTTGTGGCTGGCTGGCCACTATAGGCCACTAGGAGGCAGGCCACCGGGAATAGTCCCGGTCCTCCCGACGGCCAAACCGGGCCTGTGTGTGGGTGGAGGGTGCCACGTGGGGCGTGCACGTGTGTGTGTGTCTTGTCTAGTATAGTTTCAACAACTACTAGACAAGGTCTATTATAAAGAAGAACATGGGCACCATAAAAGGGACCTGTTTACAACTCTTAAGAAGGCTAATGTGATGTATCCTGTGACCTCTCCCCTCCTTTAAATATACACTGACTGTACTCCTTAGCTAAGCCAGTTGTCCTCATAACCCCGCCCCCAGTTCCATGTGGAACATCAAGTGAACCGAAACAAGTGCTCCCTCAAAACAACTGCTCTGGGAATTTGCTGGCCTGCAAAATGGAGACTGTGTGCGGACATGCTGACATGCTTGCAGGCTGACATGCAGTCTACATATTTGTATACACATAATATTACACCAATAATGTACTGCAGGGGACCCCTACATGTAGGGGGCCCACAGAGTTGCTATAGGCGGGCCGCCAAATCTTTGTGTGATAGGATGTCTCTTCTTTTTGAGGGCCGCTAGCCCCTCCTATATACAGCTTTTACCACAGAATGTACGCAACACAAATGCCATTGTTGACAATGAAGGGAAAATGTACGTCAAATGGCCGCCAAATGACGTAGACTTGTGGCAACAGGCATTTGGCCAGTATGAGATGATGCATGACGATGTACGAATGATAAGAGGTGTGAATAATATATATTTTTTACCTTAACCAACATACAGTACTATAGCATACAGTACCTATATTCTGAGGACTTTAGCTCAAAATAGCAGATGTACAAGCTCACAACGCCTCGCAATGTAAAAAGCTGAACCCTATAGCATATCTATATTCTGAGGACTTTAGCCTAAAATAGCAAATAACAACGCCTCGCACTCCGAGGCGTTGTGAGCTTGTAGATTGGCTATTTTCGGCAAAGCGTTATACCGTGGGGTGCACATGCAGATCCGACACACCCACCCAAGGTCCGCCATGTGGAAATCAGCCGTCGCTCCCGACATACCGTTAATTAATTGTGCCGTGCTTATAGCGGCTATAGGGTTTTGGGTATAGGTGTCGGTCGAATGACAGTCGGACCAATAGTATGTCAGAGCTAAAGCCTGTGTGCCCTTTGTTGTAGAGGGGGGGGGGGGGGGGAAGTACAGGGTGAAAGGTCACGTTTACTATGTGTTGACAGTTTACAGGTAAAGGTTTAAATGTCTGAAAATGCACAATGACGTGAATCCAACATACGCTGACGAAACGATAGTGCTGTCAAACAAGTCTATATGAAGTTACTCTGGCTGAAAGACAATTTTATCCAGAATGTATAGTCATGGGGCCGTCAGCTAAGGGGGGGGGGTTTCCTCCTTGGCCAGAAGAAGAAACCCCTGCTGTATACTGTGTACTGACGCACTGCGCTGTTCTTTCCCTTACTGTGTACTGACGCACTGCGCTGTTCTTTCCCTTACTGTGTACTGACGCACTGCGCTGTTCTTTCCCTTACTGTGTACTGACGCACTGCGCTGTTCTTTCCCTTCCAGAAGAAGAAACCCCTGCTGTATACTGTGTACTGACGCACTGCGCTGTTCTTTCCCTTTCCGAAAAGGACGTTTCATCACCACGGACTCCGGCTCCTTGCACGGCCAGGACCGGGCGGTCCTGGTCAGCCCCGCTCTGGAGCACAACACGGAGTGGAGCTGCCTGAGGCTGGTGTACCAGATCAGCGGCTCGGGCTCCGTCCGCGTCCACCTCAGGCCCCACGGAGACAACTTTGACCACAAGCTGTGGAGCGCCGACGGCTCCTCTGACAGCTGGCTGATCGCCAGCGTGGACCTGGCCAACACCACCCACCCCTACCAGGTGTGTGACCAACCAGTGGTGGGGGGGGGGGGGGGGGGGGGGGGAGAATACTTGTGTTTTACTTAAAGATGGAGTGCCACCATTTTTTTCCACCCTAAAACATGATCATCATGTATTATTACAATATAAGGGGGAAGAACTTTTTTCCAAAAAGTGTACAGTATTTGTTAAAATCATGCTTTTATGTGGACACGCCCACCAGTTCATTAAGTATGCCTGGTTTGCCTGGTGGGTGGTGATGGGTGGTGATCCACCTGAACTGAAGCCACACCCACAGCTGTAGTTGTATGATAAAGGGGGAGGGGCTGATAGTGTGGTGTCACTATATTACTGTTTACTTCATTGGCCCGTTTGACTGCCAAGGGTTCAGCCTCCAGGAAGAAACCCTAAATACAAAGTTAATACAACCATTGCACATAAAAACAACTCCAGGGTGTCTAATGAAGTACTGTCACCTCATAGACACATGAAAAACTGGAAAAATACAAAAATTGTGGCACTCCATCTTTAAAGGAGCATTCAGTGATTTGGGTGATAAAATGGTGCCCTGGTAACAAGATGTGCACACGCAACAGGCCAACAGCACGCACACCAAGTCCCGCCCCCGCTCGATCATGATTGGTGGAAGGCCTCTCTATATCCTGATTGGATGAAGGCTGGGCCACCTAGCCAAAAACGAAACCTACGGGGTTAACTGGGGACAGGGAGGAACTCTTTATGAGGTCAGCACACTCTATAGTAGGGAGGATTATCACAACAAAAGTGATATTGGAATTAAGTGAAATCACTGAATATACCTTTACGTAAAAGTATCAATACTGCAATGTAGAACTATACCTCAACATTTTACTTAATTACAGTACTTAAGTAAATATAATTACTAGTTACTTTCCACCACTGTGCGTAATGTAACGGTTTCTTCAGTTTAGCTGAGTAGCCAGGTGTGCGTGAGGGAAATCGCAACTCAATTAAAATGAAGAACCCTCAGATTGATTGGAACAGCCTCTTTGCATTTGAACCAGAGTTAATTGGTTATACAACAACATATTTGCTTTCAATGAAAATAACAAAAAATCATCAACCAACATGAACCGCATTCAGTATTCAGTTAAAACTCACTTCATAGAACCAATCGATAAAGAAATTACCCCAAACAAAATATAGTCAATCAATGTGTCAACTGAAAGACCTGGTGGTACAAATGGGGTCAACCGTTTGAAAATAAAGCAAAATTAGTCGACCACAGACAGTACAACAACTTTCGGCCTATACTTGGCCTTTGTACTGGTGACCGTTGCTGTCGATCAGAAACCTCTTATCTCGGCCTGGGCCGTGGCTCAGCGGTCCAGGCACCTTGGTAGCAGTTTTGGACGTATGAGGTTTCCACCCGACAGAGACGTATTGTTACTTACTTTAACTTGAGTAAAACAGTCATTGTACTTAACTCATTTTGGGGCGGGAACCCCTGTTGGTGTTTCAAGCATTATGTTATACTTTAGCTATTGAAAAGTAGCAGATCTACAAGCTCATAGCGCGCCACTGAGTGGCGCGCTACGAGCTTGTAGGCTGCTATTTTTTTTTAATCGTGAAAATGTGGTGCAAATCTTTGAATATATATTTCAGAGCGAACATTTTTAACTAAAATATTGGCTTCTGGGGGGTCCCTTCAACTACATATTTTGAGATGGGGGTCCGTGGCCCAATAGAGATAATTCTGGGGGTCCTTGACATGAGCACCACTGACATAGAAACATGGGGTTTTCAGATTTTCTTTTAGGATTTAGAAGTATTTCTTTTAATCGACCTCAGTCCAAAATGGGTTAATTCTTCCACCACTGGTTTTGATCTGATAGGAACATTTGAATAATCACATTTATTGGTATTTGTGCTGTGCTGTAGATTCTGTTGGAGGGCCGGCCTGAAGATGGTCCAGGAAACAGCGTTGCCATCTTTGAAGTTCACATCGTCCCGGGCTACTGTATAGGTCAGTGTGTGGTCAGCCATCGTATTATGCTCTGCCAATTAAGACCTGGAACGCATCTGTGTCTCCTTTTAACCACTTTAACCGTCATTTTAAACTTTAGCTGTTGAAAAATAGCAGATATTATACAAGCTCATAGTGCAGCACCACGTGCCCCACTACAAGCTTGTAGATATGCAATTGTGTTTAAATTGTGAAAACGTGTGCACATCTTTGAATATATAAATATATTCTTTCACAGCAAACGTTTTTAACTCATATCTTTGCTTCTGGGGAAAAAAGGGTAATATTTTTAGATGAGATGATAAATAATTGTGGGGTCCTTCACATTAAATTATTTGAGAGCCACTGATATAGAAACATCTAGGTTTTTCAGAAAACTGTCTAAATGCAACAGGAAAGTGTGAGTGTTGATTTATTTTCCGAAAGGGTCCATTATTGCAGTAAGTAACAACAAGGGTTTTCCAATAATTGTATTGGAGTAAAAAGCACAATGTTTATTGCCTCTGATGTGTAGTGTAGTGGGAAATGGAAATATACTCAAGTAAAGTAAAGCTACCTCAAAAACATACAGTACTTTGTTTCTTTCCAGCACTGGTTAAAGGTTGTAATTTGTCAGTTCATGGAACTTTTATGTGCCTGCATGAAAGGAAATATCTACCACACTGGTCCAATGCAGTACAGTACGTGCACAAATAGTATAATGTGTTGGAAAAATGACATGCAAGTCAAGTAAAAGTACCTCAGGACTGTACTCAGTTACTCTCCCCGCTGGTCAGCACTGGGGCAGCTATACAGTAGGGCGTGTGTCCGTGGTCTGGTGGTTTTCAACCAGACACAAGCGGACATGAAGTCATCGCTGTGGGAAGGTACTGTTGTGTGTTTCTGTAGCAACCAGAGAAAATCATTCTGAAATAGGTCGCGGTCGCAGTCCGGGAGGACTTTTAACCATGTGGCCAATGCGGAGTCATGCTTCTGCCGGCTTTTTACCACGTGGCCAATGAGAAGCCATGTTTGTAGCTGGCTCACAGGCTGTGGTTCTGGAGCGGCCCGTATATGGATGGTATGCATCAGTGGTTCTCCAACGTTTTCATGTCAAGGACCACGCAAAAGGGCATGAATTTAACCGCGGACACCCCATTTGAAAATGTCTTGTGCCAGAGGGACCCCCAGAAGCAAAGATGTTTCTATACAAGCGCTTGAAAATGATAAAAATTATTGTATTATTATCTAATTTAGCTGGGGGCCCCTGGACCCCACTTTGAGAACCAATGGTATACGAATACAGCAATTCCTGTGGGCCGGGGTCCAGTGGTGGACCGTGGTATTGCAAGAGGGCCCCCAAATAATTGAAGATGAATGAATGATTGTTGGTTCAATCGATCCAAGCCGGGACACAGTCGATTTATCAACACAAAAATGCTCTGAAAATGCACGGCAGCCGTGTTAAGTGGTCAGATGTGTGGGCAGCCTTTTTTTTTTTTTCTTCAAGTGGGCCCTGAATCAGAAAAGGTTAGAGAACCACAGAATCAACCGTGATATATTTTTTTGCGGTCGAGACAAAATAAGTAAGTTATATTATGTGGTTGTGCCTGGGTGTGATCGCGCACCGAAATAAATAGCTCATTTACAAGCTTGTACTGTAGGTCTGCTATTTTCGGATCGTGATACTTGCAAGCCACAAGCCAAGTATAATTTCCGGCTATAGGGTACAGCCCATTAATAATGCTATAACGTCTCTGCCGGCCGGGTGGGAACCTCATATGTTCAAAGCTGTTACTTTTTAGGATTCAAATTTAGAAGTAGAAAAAGTAGCAGATCGGCAAGCTCAAATCATTTTGCTTCGTGTCGCGTTTCCAGCTTGGAGATCTACTACTTATTATGCTTTTGTGTGATGCTGTAGTATGTTTGAGTAGGGCGTTAATTTACAACAAAAACACACACACACACACACACACACACACACACACACACACACACACACACACACAAACATAAATGATGGAGATAAGAGGTATTTCACAGGTTCCAAAACATTCTCTGCTTGGGATCCAACTCGTACAGGATACAAGAAAGCTGATGAAAAAAAAAATGCATCACGTTAATTGCACTAGTCCTGTCCGTCTCGCGAAGTGCCACGTTTTGTAGCTTGTAGAACTGCTGCTTTTGTTGTTGTTTTTATGTTTATCCTGAATATGAGGTTTCCACTCGACAGAGACGATAGAAGCACGTGAGCAAAGTGGAATGCGAAGCGAAACAGCTAAGGGGTTTAAGTGGTTAAAACAAAATAGTTACAAATTATCTGAACCTCTGGCGCGGCCTCTAAATAAGGTCTTTATTGCAAACAGAATAGATATTGTTCGCTCAAGACCTTGTTTGTTCATGTTTTGGACGGTACTTCAGTCTGACTCGAGTGTCATTCCATTGGTTTACTGCCGAAAATAAATATATTCGCCATTGTTGTAAATATAGCTTGAAATATCTGCACGACAGGGTCTCGCTGCACTCATAAAAGTACAATTACCTACTGGACTTTTACTTGAGTATGTTTTTTGTCCTATTTAACTAAGTACATGTACTCAAGTAGGCCTACTGTACTAAAGTACAAGTTTGAGGTATTTTTTACATTAGTGGAGTATTTCCAATTTTCTGTACTTTTACTTCTAGTCTACTACTGTACATCTGAGGAAAATATTGTACTTTAGCCCCACTGCAATTTTTTGAAAACTAGTGACTTCTTTCTTACTAAACATATCTATATTTTGGCTATTTGAAAGTAGCCAATCTACAAGCTTGTAGATTGGCTACTTTCAAAAGATTTGTATACTTTTTGAAATGAGTCATACGTTTGGCTTTTGGTACTTTCAGTATATTTTGCTGCCAATATTTTGTACTTTTACTAAAGTAAATTCTGAATAACATACTTAGAACGTGTATTTCTACAGTACATTGGGGGTATTGATACTTTTACTGCACATAAAAGTGTTCGAGTACTTCCTCCCCCAGTGTTTCTTGGCTACTCTACCCATCCACCTCTGAGATGCTTTGTATAATGCCTCGTTGCTCTCAGCTGTTGAAGGGAAGTGTTTTTTTATTTCCTTCCATTGATATGGAACAAAGGAGATCACACAGCTGTCGGGCTGCGCTGCTCCGTGTGTTTTCAATTTAAGCGACATCTTTATTACAGTTTTCCAGATAAAGAACATTCCTGAGGCCAGAGAGAGAGAGTGTGTGTGTTTGTGCGTGTGTGTGTGTGTGTGTGTGCGCGCGTGCGTGTGTGCGTGTGTGTGTGTGTGTGTGTGTGTGTGGTTTCTGTGTTTGTTCAAGTGGTTCTGTCTCTCTCAGGGTGTCAACAATCCTCTGGCCCTCCAGAGGTGGTTGCTTGGTGTCCAGCCGAAGCCATGGGGGCAGGGGTGTATTTACATCACATCAGTGGTGGACGGAGTACTTATCCCAGCATTAACCCATTAAGACCCGAGGCAGATTCTATACAAATGCCTTCTAAATGTTTGTTTGTTTGTAAATGTCAGTGGTGCTCAAACCTTATCATGTCAAGGACCGGTGGAATTGCTTAAAGGTACTCCTTGCTCCTAGCAATGCATCACTGTATCGAGATGTAGAACCGGAAATGAGCTTGTAGCTGAGCTATTTTCACTATTTTGGAAATGGCTCTAAAGTGGTTTATTCATTATGTATTGTTGCGAGTTGGGGTCCCTGGGTGGGCTCCCTTCCCAGAGGGACCATGTGGTCAGAGACACATGGTCTAAACTTGGATAGTTAGTTGATAGTTGGTAGGGTAGTCCCTCCTCTCAGGCAGGCTGTGGGCGGCCTGCAACACTCCCCACTCCCAGAGTCATATCAGGTCAGTATCAGGTCAGTATCATGGCCAGTATCAGGTCAGTATCATGATTCATGGCCAGTATCAGTTCAGTATCATGTCAGTATCATGGCCAGTATCATGGCCAGTATCATGGCCAGTATCAGGTCAGTATCATGGCCAGTATCATGGCCAGTATCATGGCCAGTATCATGGCCAGTATCAGGTCAGTATCATGTCAGTATCATGGCCAGTATCATGGCCAGTATCATGTCAGTATCATGGCCAGTATCAGGTCAGTATCATGGCCAGTATCAGGTCAGTATCATGGCCAGTATCATGGCCAGTATCAGGTCAGTATCATGGCCAGTATCAGGTCAGTATCATGGCCAGTATCAGGTCAGTATCATGGTCAGTATCATGGCCAGTATCAGGTCAGTATCATGGTCAGTATCAGGTCAGTATCATGGAGGGTATCAGGTCAGTATCATGGCCAGTATCAGGTCACTATCATGGTCACTATCATGGCCAGTATCATGGTCAGTATATGGTCAGTATCATGGCCAGTATCAGGTCAGTATCATGGTCACTATCATGGCCACTATCATGGCCAGTATCAGGTCAGTAACATGGACAGATCTCCACACGTATAGTGGCTCTGGATGAGATCGTCAGCTAACTACCCAACACTGAAGCTTCCAGGTGAATGTTGCGTGTGCGTGCGTTGTGTGTTTCAGAGTGTAACTTCGAGGAGCACCACCTGTGTGGCTACAGCAACGACTGGAACCCTAATGTCAACTGGTACGTTGGTGGCAGTCTGGCACGGGACCCCCAGTCCAGTCTGCCCGACGACCACACCATGAGCAATATGAGAGGTACACATGCACCTCGCTCGCACGCACGCACGCACGGTCGCACGCACGCACGCACGCACGCACGCACGCACGCACGCACGCACGCACGCACACACACACACACACACACACACACACACACACACACACACACACACACACACAGTATTTTGTTTTATGATTTGTTTATGTCCACAGAAATTTACACGGTGCTGGCTGTAAAAAGTAAATCCCGGACAAATACACAAACACCTGTGTTTGCCATATTTGGCATTGGCATTGGCATTTGGCATATTATTACCAATAATAGAAGAGACAGCACAGAAATGTACAAATGTACTGTTTAGGGAGTGCACACACACACACACACACACACACACACACACACACACACACACACACACACACACACACACACACACACACACACACACACACACACACGCACATGCATGCAGCACGCACGCAGCCACACACTCACATGCGCAGTAATTATAGTAACTCAAGCTTTCCCATAATTGTAGTGTTAAAGAGTGCAATATTTGCCTCTGAGATGTAGTGGAGTATACGTATCTAAAAATGGAAACACTGAAAACAGCATATATGTAGTTTTTAGGGTATCAGTGGCCATTTGGGGCACAAATAACATGGCAGCTATAAAGTCTTTGACTTCATTACCCAAGAGTCTCTGCAAGCATAACCGGCGTCCGGCGATGGGGGCGCAGTGATTGGCCACGTTGTAAAATGCACTTAATTCACCACCCACCCTCCCGCGACATTCCAATTCCAGGTTGTGCTTATAACCACGCCCCCGGGCAGGCATAGTTTTACTGAGCTTAGTTTAGAGTACGGGTTAGGTTTAAGTAGTTTTACTGAGCTTAGTTTAGAGTTAGGGTTAGGTTTAAGTATAGTTTTACTGAGCTTAGTTTAGAGTACGGGTTAGGTTTAGGCATAGTTTTACTGAGCTTAGTTTAGAGTACGGGTTAGGTTTAAGTATAGTTTTATTGAGGTTAGTGTTAAGTATAGTTTTACTGAGCTTAGTTTAGAGTACGGGTTAGGTTTAAGTATAGTTTTACTGAGCTTAGTTTAGAGTACGGGTTAGGTTTAGGCATAGTTTTACTGAGGTTCGGGGTAGGTTCAGGCTGTCAATCACAGCGATTGGCCAATCACAGTGCGTCCTTGCACAACTCGTGTAGGTTTTGGAATGATGCCTTTTCAGCACTTTTACTACCTCAGAGGCAAATACTGTACTTTCACTCCACTACAAGTATTTGAAAACTTTAGTTACTGGTTGGTTACTTTGTAGATTATTATGAACAAAACATACATTAACCACTTCAGACCACATTTCGGCCATTTGAAAATAGCCGATCTACAAGCTTGTAGATCTGCTATTTCGCAATGGCCAGGACACAGTACTTTTACTTTTGCACGTTAAGCACATTTTCATACCAATACTGTTGTACTTGTATTCGAGTAAATATTGAATTCCTGACTTTCACTTGTAACGTATAATATGTCTACATTGCGGCATTGATACTTTTACTTATAATACCGGTAAGCAAAAACATGTGAGAACGTTTCCTTTTTTTCTCTCCCACCACTGGGCGTGCGCCTCAGGTCACTACATGTACGTGGACTCGGTGTACGCCAAGCGCTTCCAGGAGGTGGCCAAGCTGACCAGCCCCATGACCACGGTGCCCATGGCGGGCTGCCTGTCCTTCTACTACCAGCGGGACCAGGAGCGCGGCAACCTGTTCTCCTTGTTCACCAGGTACGTGCACACACACATAGACATCAACCTCTTGTCCCTGTTCACCAGGCAGGCACGTGCACACACACACACACACACACACACACACACACACACACACACACACACACATAGACATCAACCTCTTCTCCTTGTTCACCAGGCACGTGCACACACATAGACATCAACCTCTTGTCCCTGTTCACCATGCAGGCACGTGCACACACATAGACATCAACATCTTTTGTCCTAAAGAGCTGTTTTACAATCCCTCAATGCGACACTATAAATCCGCTATTTTTTGCAATTTTGTTTTTTTTGCCAAAAGTGCCCCTTTAAGGTATTCCAGAGCAGTGGCGGAAACTCCGTGGGTTCAGAGGCGCGAACCCACTGCATTTTGGCAAAATATATCTATATGCACTGCAGTAAATTATGCACCCACTGACTATCCACTGAAATTTTCCCTCCCCAGTGGTCATGTTGTCATGCACGTAGTCACACATACCTTTACGAGGGGTTACAAGATAGGTGTTGGGCCGCCGCGCATGCCGCATTCAAATGCTAATAAGGTGGCTTTTGTTCGAAAAAACAAAACTCGTTTTTTTTCCACCGCTGGGGGGGGGGAGGAGGGGGCGTGGCTGCTTGAACCCCCTGCCGTTATAAGAACTTTCCGCCTCTGTTCCAGAGCCATAGAGTATAGATAGAGTTACGCAAACTCCGTTCACTTCATGGGGCCAGTCCAATGGCGGCTCTTCTACATAGACTTCCATTGGTTTGTCCCTATTTGAAGGCTTCAATTAGGGACAACCGGAAGTTTACGGAATGCATTGGAGTCTATGCGGGCTCGCGCGAGTACATGAACCACGTGACCGGGCTGTTTTCTGCCCCCTCAATATCGCAACTCTTCTATTAGATGGCTCTGCGTGGTATTCCATCCCTTGCGTCTCTAACGCTGTCTGCTCGTTGTTCCCCAGGGACCAGCTGGGTCTAACGCTCTGTGCTCGTTGTTCCCACGCAGAGACCAGCTGGGACACTACGAGGAGGTCTGGAGGCCAGACGTCTACACCACGTCCAACTGGATGCCGGTGGCCGTGGACATCAAGGCCCCGCACCCCCTGGAGGTCAGAGCCCGCCGTCGCAGTCAGTGCGTGTTCTTCTGTGAATGTTCTGGATTGCAGTGCGGTTGTCAAAGGAATCTTGAGAGTTTGGCTCCATCTGTAGCCTTATACGCTCTCAGACCTACATGTATAAGGGTTTATTTGGAACCCCCTCAAGGGATTCAGAGTGTATAGAGCGCCGCAGTCCCGCCCCCTTTCAGAAAAGCGAGTGGCGCAGGAAGTGGAAGCCCCATGCATTCTCCCATCGGCACTTTTAATAT
Source organism: Protomyctophum bolini (assembly GCF_963924005.1). Taxonomy (NCBI): domain Eukaryota; kingdom Metazoa; phylum Chordata; class Actinopteri; order Myctophiformes; family Myctophidae; genus Protomyctophum; species Protomyctophum bolini. The sequence continues at coordinate 6,469,780 of NC_137867.1, forward strand.
AATTTATTTAAAGACGGTTACGGTGACGAATCATGACAATGAACACAATATTTTGGGACGATCAAATCATTAGAAAGAAGAAAAGAAAGTCAGGAGACAACACTATTTGTTTTGTTTTTCGTCTTATAAATTATTTGATCGGCCCAAAATATTGTGTTCATTGTCATGATTCGTCACGATCCGAATTGGCTTTGTCCGCGGCGTAACCGTCTTTAAATAAATTATATTAAAAGTGCCGATGGGAGAATGCATGGGGCTTCCACTTCCTGGGCCACTCGCTTTTCTGAAAGGGGGCCGGACTGCGGCGCTCTATAGATCCCACTGGCAATTAACTGTTCAGCTCGAGACCCAAAGAAGAAATGTGGGACCCAAACTTACAAAACGTTGTACACTCCAAGGGGCCATTTGGAAGCCCACTTTGAGACCCAGAGTGTTTCCAGTGAGCCAACATGCACAAAGGCAGCACCCTGACTCTGTTTGACCAGAATGGAACAGAGCCTTCGTTAGTATCATTGGTAAAAACCTGTGAAGGAAGTATGGAGGTAATTTCTTTCCAATGTGACCGCTGTGCATAGAGCCAATAATACAATACTGTGGGTGACCTCATTAATGAACCACTTAAAGGACAACTTTAGTTTTTTTCAACCAAGGTTCATGTTTTAGGTTGTTATTAGATCAAGTAAAAGATGAGTGTTCTTTTTTTTTTTTCATTTTCTTTCGTTTTAGGGATTTTAGCTATTTTTGACAGGGGGGCGGGGGCATTCGAACATGGGGCTAAATATGTATTTTTTTACACAATTTTACAGCGATTTATTTGTATTTAATTTACATTAAATATTTTAAAATGAAGTATTTAAAAATACATATTTAGCCCCATGTTCGAATGCCCCCCAGTGTCCTACTAGACCCCAGGGAATTACATTTGGCCACAAAAGATCACATGATCTACTGAATGTGCAGGGGGTGACAAACTGACATGTTGAGCCATGCAACACAGTAGTACCCCCCTTCACATTCAATATATCCTGTAATCTTTTGTGGCCAGATGTAATTTCCTGGGGTCTAGTAGGACTATAGTAAATAATAAAATAATAAATCGCTATAAAATCGTGTAAACAAATACATATTTAGCCCCATGTTCGAATGCCCCCGCCCCCCCTGTCAAAAACAGCTAAAATCCCTAAAACGAAAGAAAGAACCATGAACCTTGGTTGAAAAAAAACTAAAGTTGTCCTTTAAGCTCCATCTACAAGATGTACTCCAAGCGAGTGCTGAGCGTGACGTGACTTGACTTCCAGCGCGGTCTCACCCACACCATGGGTGTTCCGCCATGATTGGCTTTGTCTTGTAAATGTCCATTAGATGTGTTTACTGCAGCACGGCTCTAAATGAAACGGGTTACGTCACGGTTACACTTTGACTCGCTACACTATGTACACTCTCTGAGTTACAAATGGATAAACGACCACTGAAGATCAGACCGAGCAACTGAGGCCTCATACACAGCACACAATTATCAAACGCACATGCTGTGTTCCGTCTGTGTTTGATGGCCGTGCTCTGCTGACAGAACCAAGGACGGGGGCAGAGTAGAGTAGACTCACGGCAAACAAATCCGAGGAAGCCTATAGCCCCTCCGATGCATGGCTTTTTGAAGATCACGTGCATGTGGCAGCCAAGTCTATGGACTTTTTTAGGGCACTAAATGATGATGTAAGACGTCGTGTGCCCAATATATAAATAATAAATACATCTCGTGATGTACATTCCCTTTCATACAATAAAACACTGCATGTCTCAGTGGAGGACAATGACATGAGGTTGATGACGGTGTCAGACTGTTAGCCACACCACTAAAGCACACATAATCCTTCACAAGTTTTAAAGTTTTCGGCGAGTCATCAGACCGTTATGTATTTCACACTACAGTTATGTATTTCCCACTAAACGATTGGTCGCCGACTATATAGGCATCACACACTGCAAGAGTTCACCAAGATGCGATCCAGATTCCAGACCCGATACATCATTTGTTTTTTATTCCAATTCATTTTGACATCGCACGTCGTACGTGCAGGATGCCGTGATACAGTTCATACTGTATGATGTCAAATATCAAACCTGCTAGATATTCGGAAATGCTCGGGAAGGCGTCGGCGAGCGCTTTTATCGGCGCTGGATCTTCTCGCAGGTCCTTTCGCAACGCAGCGAGCAAAACCTCGCCGATCAAAGCCCCATCTTGCGCCAGATCGGGAGTTTTGTCGGCGAGCGCCAAAGATGCTCCCAGTCAGCATAATCGGAGCAAATATGGTGCAGTGTGTACGAGCCATAAGTGTGATATTTTAATTGAATGCAGTAACACAAAAGGCCTGCAGGAGCCTAAATGCATCTGTTCAGGACTAGACTGCTGCTAAATTAAATGGGTCCAAAAAACCTCTTCAGTGAGCGTGCATTGTTTGAAACATTCAGAGAAGGGCAGACAGGTCAGGCCTTTACAATGTGGAATTATTCCAATTATTTTGTTTATTATTTTTGTAAGTTTGAGTCCCATGGGATGGCGGGGAAACACATTATTTATCTTTGGGTGTCAAGCTGAAAAAGAAAATAACCCTTATAAGTGGAATACAATTCACTGCTGTCGGGCAGAATCCTCTCATCTTACATTCTAAACTTTTGAGGATCACACGAAAGCATCAGAAGTTGCAGATCCACAATATTGAAGCGCAGCTCGGCGTGTTTTGAGCTTGTTAATCTGCTACTTTTGATGCTTTAAAAAAAAGAAATGTTCCCTGACAAATTCACAGCTTTGGACATATGAGGTTTCCACCCGACAGAGACACTATATGAACAAGTGCATGAGAGTGAAACACTAGTGTTTGGGAAGTGCTGCAACATGCTATGAGCTTACAGATCTGCTATGTTTGGCGCAGGCAGGACACCGGCCCGGCGCACAACTACTGCAAATATAAATCAGACTTTAGTAGCCTAGTGTTTGGCTGTAAAACCTGAGTTTTATTTTTTAAATCCTGCGCACACCTGCGTGTGTGTGTGTGTGTGTGTGTGTGTGTGTGTGTGTACTCTGCTGTCTTGGAGGATCTCCAGCTGTGGCACACACACATTCCTGCAGCTTTATTTATGTTGGTGACACACACACACACACAACATTTTCCATGCGTTTCCATTGGGCTCTCACATGAATATGGTTTCTTGAGACTCGACTCTCAGTACCATTTCCTTTACAGTCTCCTCGCCTGCCAAAACACTCTCCCAGCAACCCCCCATCTCCCCTCTCCCTCCCGTCTGTCTGTCTGTCTGTCTGTCTGTCTGTCTGTCTGTCTGTCTGTCTGTCTGTCTGTCTGTCTGTCTGTCTGTCTGTTATATAACCCGCCCACCTACCGGCCTCAATGAAGTCACCTCGGCACCGCTCTGGAAAAGTCCGCTTAACTGACCCCGATTCAAAGTTTACCTTGAACTTTGTGTGCGTGTGATTGCGTTGGTTTTGCGTGTGTGTGTCTGTGTGCGTGGGTGCGTGCGTGTGTGCACATGTATCGGTGTGTGTGTGTGTGTGTGTGTGTGTGTGTGTGTGTGAGTCGGTGTGTGTGTCTGTGTTTTCATTCATGTTTTCAATTCATTTATTTATTAACAGTGAAGCATAAATACTTAAAGGGGCTCTCTCTCTCTCTCTGTGTGTGTGTGTGTGTGTGTGTGTGTGTGTGTGTGTGTGTGTGTGTGTGTGTGTGTGTGTGTGTGTGTGTGTGTGTGTGTGTGTGTGTGCGCGTGCGTGCGTGCGTCTTTACAGGTTGTGTATGAGGTAGCGTTCAACAGCGCCAGAGGAGGATATGTCGCAGTGGATGACATCTCCTTCTCTCCAGAGTTCTGTCACTCAGAGACAGGTGAGTGTCTCACATGTATTGTACCTCTGGTTACATCGGTTACATGGTTACATGGTCATTGGTCCGACAGGAGCCGACACCCTAACCAAATCAAACTTTTTAAAATCCATTGAATACTAACCTCCAAATTGCAGGCGGGCCGCCTCTGATTTGCAACGATGTGTCATTGCTGTTGGGCAGAAACTTTGTATCTCCATATATGATTTGGGGGTCCTGGCAAAGTTTGGGAATGAATGAATGTACGGTTGTGTGGTGTGTGTGTTGCAGGCCGCCCAACAGCCTGCCTGAGTGGAGGGACTCACTCCTCCCTATACCAACTATCAACTCTGTATAGAGTTGTGACCATGGCTCTGACCACATGGTCTACCCCGCCCATACAGTGGTGGACAGTATGCTACTTTAGATGCTTTTCCTGTTTCTGCCCGACAACAACGACATGGCTTTTGATTGATTGATTGATTGAAGTATATTTATTAACAGCTTGCATAATTTCAGTACATTTCAAGCACAACTCAATACAAAAAAGTGGCAAGTAGAAAGATGAAAGGTGTCTCCTGTGGAATTATAGGCAGGGGGTTGTTTAATTGTCCCAATCAGAGGAGAGAGAAAAAACGACCTGAATAGTCTAGAATAGTTTGTTTGTCTATCGGCAACCACACTAATTAACAAGCGAGTGGTGGCCCAGCAGTTAGTGACTCAAAGCAGCATCCAGTGGCTGCATGGGCGGCAGAGTGGACATTGGTGTTCGTCTATGGTATAAATATGCCATACAGTTGCTCAACCTTGACTCATTTCACATCTACGCCTACTAGTTTAAAACTTTTTTTTTTAAAGAACATACCGGTATTCGGCAAGTTCCAGTTCTACTGAAGTCTGTTCCATTCAATGGTGCGATAGCCTCCGCTCCACCAACCTCTTATTTATTTCATGTCCGGCTGAAGAAGTGCCTCATAGGGCAGCGCTTTCTTCCTCATAAAAGCTGCCTGTGTGAATAAGCCCCATGTGGCCTGGCTGGTATACACTGTACGTCGGGCTCTATACTTGCATGAGAGCAGGACTGATTTGTTCCTGACCTGTTGTTTTGCCAGGTAACATTCCAGGGAGAAACTCTGTGAACTCGGCATGTGTTCTGTCAGCGTACAGCAGGTGTTACTGCGGTAGAGCCTGGATCAGTGGTTCCCAAACCAACCTTTTCTTTCTGGGTCAGCGCATAGTGCCCCTGCACCGTGACAATCTGCCCCCTCATCTGAGCGCTTTAATTAAGGCTCATTCATAGTCTGGATTTTCGGTGGTGAGGTGACCACCGCTCCGGTGCAGGTGAGGTGACCACCGGAGCTGAAATAACGTTGAGCGGTGGTGAGTACAAACAGAGAGAAGGGCTGGGGCGGTGGCGGTGGTTTGCTCTTCACAGCGGCTCAGTGACGTCATGTTGTAGTTCGGTGGTCACCTCAGCACCGGAAATCCAGACTATATGAATGAGCCTTAAGAACACGGCAGCCAAGCATGTTTACTGTTTACAATTGTTTTTAAAGACAGTGACAAGCAGCGGAGGTATAGTCAAGGCTCGGGAATCAAAGCCACGACTCATTGTCAGGATATGATATGATATGATATGATATACTTTATTTGTATAGCGCTTTTCAAAACATAGTTCCAATGGAAAGGATGCATTAGAGCCTATAAGTGATAAGTGTGGCCTGGTGGTTACTGGTTAAGCATGCACGCACTCACACGCGCACACACACACACACACACACACACACACACAGCCCATGCAGAGTTGTGTTTAGTAGCTCATTAACCCATTGAGTTTATCCACCGTGACATGTGAGATGTGTGTTAATCTGATGGCACTAATTGAACGCTGCTCACTCCCTGAGTCGGCCACTTAAAGGAGTGCTTCACCCCCCCCCCCCCCCCCCCTCAATCAAATATATAATATAGCTTCCCTGTGAAGCCTTGATTACATGGAGATCTTTTGTTTTTGTAGCATTCATTTAATAACATGAAGAAAGAACTAGATGAACTGAAGTGGTCATGTGATGGTCAGTATCACGGTCAGTATCATGATAGTATGATGTCAGTATCATGACAGTATCATGACAGTATCATGATGTCAGTATCATGTCAGTGTCATGTCAGTGTCATGGTCAGTTTCATGGTCAGTATCATGACAGTATCATGACAGTATCATGGTCAGTATCATGACAGTATCATGACAGTATCATGACAGTATCATGGTCAGTATCATGACAGTATCATGACAGTATCATGACAGTATCATGGTCAGTATCATGTCAGTATCATGTCAGTATCATGGTCAGTATCATGTCAGTATCATGACAGTATCATGGTCAGTATCATGTCAGTATCATGTCAGTATCATGGTCAGTATCATGTCAGTATCATGTCAGTATCATGGTCAGTATCATGGTCAGTATCATGACAGTATCATGACAGTATCATGTCAGTATCATGTCAGTATCATGACAGTATCATGTCAGTATCATGTCAGTATCATGACAGTATCATGGTCACTATCATGTCTTTCTTTTGTAACCAGCGTGCTCTGACTTATCTGGTATCCTCTTATCAATATCATCCATAAAGGTACTGGGTCGCACACAGTGGCAAGAGTGAGCTTTTTCCCTTTCATTTCATCTCCACGTCACGTCACAAAAGAGACAAGCGTCTCTCTATCATGTCAGTATCGTGGTCACTATCATAGTATCATTTTTACGCTCTCCCCACTTATTATGACTATAGCGTTCACGTGGCTAAAATATAGATCGTTGTATTTCCAGTGTTGTGTTCTCTGTTCCAGAGCCTACAGTGGACCCGTCAATAGCAGACTGTGACTTTGAGGACGGCTTCTGTCTCTACTACCAGGAGCGAGTGGAGAGCAAGGTTTGGAACAGGGTTTCGGTGAAACCCAACGTCTACCGGATAGGAGACCATTCCACGGGGACAGGTGACCTTTCACCTTTCATGTACACTCTGTATGTCATTCTTAACCACCCCCCCCCCCACCACCAGTGGTCCTTGAGGGGGGTTCCAGGTGGTCCCCAGCTAAATGACGGAGAGTTGGTAACCAAATGGACCCTGATAATGATTTAGAGTCAGATCAAACCAAAGACAATGTGTACTCAGTGTTTGGGAACCAGTGGTATACACTGTTCTTTTTGGGTCATGGGTTAAAATAGTTTGGGAACATTTTCAAATGGGCAGAGCATAGTCCCCCTGACCCCATGCAGGCTCTTTAACCCATTCTGACCTGAGATCAGATTCATACCAGGTTTCCACTGGACACACACTGGTCTGATTAACCCATTCTGACCTGAGATCAGATTCTAAAAATGTCAGTCGTTATTTGATTTTTCAAAAAAATAGCAAACCTACAAGCTCGTAGCGCGGCCACTCGGTGGCGCGCTATGAGCTTGTATAGATCTGCTATTTTTCAATAGCTAAAGCGTAACATGATGCTATAACACCAAAAGGGGTTCCCGGCGTTCAGAATGGGTTAATGCTTCTCTCCTCCTCCCCCCTGACCCCAGGCTCTTTCCTGCTGGCGAACACCCGCTTTGCGTCCAGACCGGGCTACGTGGGCCGGCTCCACGGACCCTTCCTGCCGGGGAACCACCGGTACTGCCTGAGGTTCTACTACCTGCTGCACGGCTTCAGGAAGGTGGACAACGCCCTGGTCCTGTACGTCTACGACGAGAACAACGTGGCCCAGGAGAAGGTGTGGAGCCTGGCCGACAGCACCAGAGACGTGTGGACCGAGGTGGACATCACCTACACCAAGCCCATGCCCACCAAGGTACTGTGGGGGGTGGGGGGCCATTCCTTTCATTATTTGTCTTTCTTTCTTTTCGATTCTTTCTTTTTCGATTTTTGATTTTTGATTTTTGATTTTTTCAGTTTCAATTATCTAATGTACTCCCGGGGCGCTACACTCCCTCTGCCAACCTGGGGAGAGCAACGGACTGACCTCATGCTTTTCCTTCTATATGCATGAGGAGTTCCCCCGAGGAGCTCCCCGGTTGGACGTGGCGCGTGGAAAGGAACACTTTATTCCAACCAGTTCCTTTCCCCTCAATCAGGCTGACCAGGGGGAGGCAGTATAGAGACCTGCGGGATTACCGCATGTTTTTTTTGTGGGACACGGAGAACATGTAAACTCCACATAAGAAAAAGGCCTATTCCAATTGGAATGGAATATGAGCCAAAACAATTGAATGATATGGACATGATTTCAACGGAGACAATGATGTGTAGCTACTGACATTTAGACAGCACAATGATGTGTAGCTACTGACATTTAGACAGCACAATGATGTGTAGCTACTGACATTTAGACAGCACAATGATGTGTAGCTACTGACATTTAGAGTGTGTGTGTGTGTGTGTGTGTGTGTGTGTGTGTGTGTGTGTGTCTGTCTTGACTTGCAGGTGGTGTTTGTCAGTATATGCAAGAACTTCTGGGACTGTGGCCTCGTAGCCATCGATGACATCACCGTCACCTTGGGAGACTGCCAGCTCACTGCGGGTAAGACGTTGTTGAACGCTCGCCTATTTGTGCCCAAGTGTTTCACCAGCTGTTTGTCTGTTTGCAGTGCACCCACGACGGGGACATGTCTACAGGGTTGATATGGTTGCGTGTTTGATTGCAGCATCTCGAGCCTCCCTGCAAGGCCAGTGCACCTTTGAGCAAGGCATGTGTGGCTTCGTTCAGGAGAAGGAGCGGGATGACGCAGACTGGCTGCGGGTTCGAGGACAGACGCCCACCTCCTACACTGGCCCCAGAGGGGACCACACCACTGGGGTGGGTGAGTCAAACATTCATTGCTTCCCTTGGATCGACGTATATCGTCACTGTTGTCCGGCAGAAACCTGTGTGCCAAAAGTGGCCATTGAGAGAGAAAAAATATAAGCGCTCCAAAGTTACTACCTTGAACGCTCAAGTTAATAATTCAATGTTTGGTTTTTCATAAATGAGAATCCTATCACTTGAGATCTACAAGCTCACAACGGGTCGCAATTGTGAGCTTGTAGTTTTGAAAAAGGTTCACCTGTATGACATCCAAAATAGGGACGCCAGGTTGTGGTTGTCTGTGGATTTTATGAATTAAAAGTATTTCATTAGTATTAACAAGAGCTTATGGATTCATTGGAACACAGGTTATTTTTTTTTTATATGCCGAAAAAGTAGGCTAACAATGTTTGACATTATTTGATACTGTAGTGAAAGTGTATTTTTGTTTAAATGTGTGAGACATTATATAGAGGATATATCACCGTACCCAGATGTTATGTGGGAACATTAGATTACAAGCCGTTCCCTCCCTTAGTGGAGTCAGACCCTTGAACCAGAATGGCCCCGTCCACCATCAGAGTCTGTGTCTCACACGCCTATACCCGTGCTCCCTGCATGCAGGTCACTTCCTGTACATCGAAGCGTCTTTAATGCGTCCGGGTCAGAAGGCGCGGCTCCTGTCGTCGGACCTGCGGGGGTCCCGGGACCCCCAGTGTCTGGCCTTCCACTACCAGATGTACGGCTCCGGCTCCGGCATCCTGAGCGTGCTCCTGCGCCAGCCCCAGCAGGAGAAGGACACGTTGCTGTGGAGACGTCGGGGGGAGCAGGCCGTGGGCTGGCTGCGCGCCACCGCGGATTACACGTGTACCGCCAGGCATCAGGTATACCGCCCCGCCCGCCACAGTGCTTCTCACTAGACACTAGGGGGTGCTAGAGCACCCCCTGCCCTTTTGGCAATGTGCTCTTAAAATAAATAAAAATAAATAAAAATTGTTTTATTTATTTTCTTAATTTGTAGTGTGTGGACCATGGTGACATTGATCAAATCTTGATAAAAAACGCTTCTACTATAATATTTAGGCCCCCACAATCTAAAGCTATGTTTCTATGTCAGTGGTTCTTCGATAAAAGAAAAATAGCAGACCTACAAGCTCATAGCGCGCCACCAAGTGGCGCGCTACGAGCTTGTAGGTCTGCTATTTTTCAATAGCTAAAGCATACCATGATGCTAACACCAAAATGGGTTCCCGCCCCAAAATGGGTTAAGGCAACCGGCCGGTTCCACGCGCTGCACAAGGTGCCCTTTTTTTTTCACTTGAGCACCTGCCCCTCTAAATGTCTGTGCACGCCACTGCTTCTCAAGCGTTTGCAGGGAAAGCCCCAAACAGACTCTATAGGGAAGGGTATATTCTTTCGAAAATGGCGTAACGCCAATCGGAAAACACATCACATCTTATCTTTTTTTAACGAAACCGGATCCACACGGATCCGTTTTGGAATGTCTGTGGTGAAAGGAAAATTATTGAAAAGATCTGCTGTTTTTGCCCAACATATAAATGGATAAAGTGTTTAAAACGATGCTTTATCTGGGGACCCCCTGGGGGTCTCCGGGCCCAATGCATCAGACACCCATTTGATTTATCATTTGATTATATTGTTAATCTCTGGGACCCGATTTACAATGTGAAATCCTCACGTGTTTAACTCTGAGAGTGTACAAATGCAACCAAATAGACCTGTATGAGTCCATTTGGTTCCATTTCTACACTCTCATAGTTAGAGTTACTATAGTCACTTTTCAGATTAAGATAATTAAAAGAAAATGCTTGTTTATGCTTACTTATATATCTGAAATGATATTGATAGATATCAAATGTACTCAGTTTCATGTGGACATTTTGTGTTTTTCAGATTATAATTGAAGCGATTCGAGGCCCAACATTAAGAAGTGATATCGCTATCGACGATATTTCGCTGAAAAGAGGGCCGTGTAAAGGTGAATACTTTACATCTGTACACGCCACTTAAAAAAACAACACTTTGATCTTGTTTACATAGTACAGATGCTTGTAGCCCCGATGCAGTACTTTGCAGAAGAGAAAGAAAGAAAGAAAATTAATTTATTTCTCTCTCTCTCCTCAGACCCCGGTGATGTTATTCCATACTCTGGCTTCTCAGAGAACTTCAACGAGATTGAATACTGAGACCGTGCAGAATGTAGTTTTATTTGTGTGTGTTGTGATTGTGAGTGCAGGAGTGGCTGTGTGGGTACAACGTAAACCGAGTACAGTCTGTGTGACAACTTACTGAGCGATGCTTCTGTTTCGACCGGGACTTTTCACAACACGCCGCCATTCTTATTTTGCCTTTCTGTTGTGTCGGAACTTGTGTAAGAAACATGCCAAGAATGCAATATGTTCTGTTTTTATACGTGCAGCTTTTCCGATTACATTACGAGGTTAATGCAATTGCATTGGATGACGGTGCACATCAAGGATTAATGTTTCTCGCCGCCTGTTTTCAAAGCAATTCACTTCCCTTTGAAGATATTAAGGGCTTTTTGATACACTTTGTTGCGCGCAGTGACGCGCACCAAAAATAGCTGATCTACTCTGCAGTGTTTTGGTTCTAGAGTTAAAGATCTCTTTTGGCACAGTCCAAGTCACAAACTGTGGCATGCAGGGAGGTTCAACGCAGAAGGGTTTAGCGAAACTTGTGAAGCTACTGACCCAAGTTTGCGAGGTTGGGTGTCGGTTTTGTTTCACAATTCAGTAAAACAGATTTTTAACTTTGACAATGGATTTCGGTCCAGCTTTATCGTCGTGTCAGAGTGATGCCAATGTGCAGGGTGTCCACAAAGTCCGTAGTCATCACAGGGACCCTTGTTTTTGAGCAGTGCTAACTGCTAACCTCTCCAATGTGTAGCTTTGTGTGCATGTCTACCCCCTCCCCCCCCCCCCCCCCCGCTAACTTCACACAAGTGTGATTTGTTATTATTCTTCCCAGACCTGAGGCAAATGCCTTCTCAATCTGTGCTTCTCAAACGTTTTCGTGCAAAAGACCCTCCAAAATGACGTGTATTTTGCCACGTACAGAAGATTAACCTGACTCTGCCCCCATCTGGCGGAGTCAGGTTACACGTAGATGGCTTCCCATCTGAAAAGGTATTGTAATCACACTTGTGTGAAGTGAGGGGCACCCACTGCATTTATATCGGTTTGTTTAGTGCCCTAAACAAACGTCCATATAGACTTGGCTAGCAAACGGTTTTACATCATAAGTGCTCTAAACAAACATTAAACATTCCATAGACGTCATCTTCAAAAGCCATGCATTGGAGGGGCTAGCACCCCTCAAAAAGAGCACACCCCAGTGTGACGTGAGCAGTGACTTTGAGGCAACTGGGACTTCAGTACTGCTGCACCCACTATTAAGTATTTGATGATGATGATGTTTGCTTAAAGCAAACATAAAAAGTCCATAGACTTGGCCGCCACATGACGTCATGTCTGAAAGCCAGACGTCAACGCGGAGGGGCTCAATGATGTACGGTGATGATGTATAGAATCCACATGATCTCACATGACATCACTGGGGGTGGAACTCATAATAATAATTATATTGACACCCAGACACACACGATGTTGGAGCGGTTGGCACCACTCAAGAGGCCAACTACAGACCTCTGAGGGACTCCGGTCAACAATGTACACAGGGTCTTAAGTTTAATGGAGATGGCACTCGTGACAATGAGTACAATGCTAAATGTTTCCATCCAGGTGACTTTTTTATGAGGAAAGCATGGCAAACTTGACACAGGTTTGTGTTACTGTCTGTAATTCTTTTCCAATAAAGTAAAAAGGAATTACATTTGAAAATGGTTTGTGGTTTGTATCTTAACATACGAGACTGAGATAGTGGGGGGTGAAGGATAAAATGAATAAACAAAAATGATGAAAATCATGCTTTTCGACTGTACGATTAGAAAAAAAAAGAAAACTATGACAATTATGCTTTTGGGCGGCATGAGTCGTTTTTCATGGTTTTCCATACACATCATTCATCATAGATTGTTGAATGCTGAATTAATTGCTATAGTAAGGGCCGGTTCTAGGCATAGGCGAACTAGGCGGTCACCTAGGGCCTCAACCACTGAGGGGGCCTCGTCACAGGGAGAAGATTTTTTTTTTCATGTATCCCTTACATGGGCTACTGGCCACATGTGGCCCCCACCTAGCTTCTTAATTTTGATCTCAAAGTGCACCAGATTGAAGCATTTTCATGGCAAATTTACAATTTTTTCTGGAAATTGCGGAAGAATTGCGCAATTGCGGAAAAATTGCGCAATTGCGGAAATGGCAGAAATTGCGGAATTGCGAAATTGCGCAAAAACACAAACATTTTCCTCATCCTTTTCTCATCCTCCGCAACACTCAATTTTTCCGGTAAATACAACACATTGAGCAGGGCACTGCAGGGAGTTGAACCCCGTTCCGCCTAATATGAATTACTTAAAACCTCACTCCATGAAGGCTGAAGCATAATGTTAGAATATTATGAAAAGGTGCTTGAACACTTTCATCCTGGTGTCCCTGTTTTGGGCACGTCTTTATTAAAGGCCAAAATGTTCAAGAAAAAAAAGAAAGCAAAAAAGACAAATTAAGGAAATATCACATTTACAAGCTCACAACAACATGTCGTGAGCTTGTACATTTTTGCATGAAGCGGTCATGATACAATGAAGTATAAAACAGGGCATTCGTTCATGAAAACAAAAGGAAGAAATCAAATCAAATAGGCAGACGCAAGGTTTCTGGCTGACAGCGACATTTATCTTATCAGTAGTCTATATTACTTTCTGTCCAATGGACTCCATGCACACAGAATAACTCTTCCTACCAAATGAATGAAGGCTCTGTTCCATTTAGTGCACAGTGGTTTATTTCAAGGACCCCCATAACTCTGACAGGGTACAAATGGAACCCTTACGGGTCCATTCTTTTGCTTTCATTTTTACACTCAGAGTTACACACCCGTACGGGGCCATTTGGAACCACTGTTGTTTTTGGCAGCACATTTACATTTTTGTTTTAGTCATAAAGTCTCTTGAATAGTTTTCATTTAGTTTTAGTCACATTTTAGTCACCTGGAATGTTTTAGTGTTTTAGTCTAGTTTTAGTCGACTAAATGTCCTAATATTTTAGTGGACTAAATCTACAGTTGATTTAGTCGACTACAATGTATTTTGGCGGGCCTTGATGCCGTCGTAATGACAGATTTTACACTTGCTGAAAATAGCCGATCTACAAGCTTGTAGATGTGCTATTTTCAGCATGCAACCAAGTGTAAAATGACTTATACTGGATATCTTGTCCATTAGTCCCTTCCTAACATTTTAGTTTAGTTTTTTATCTGTTGACGAAATTATCAATACATTTAGTCTTAGTTTTAGTCATCATAGCTTAGTTTACATTTAGTATTAGTCCGTGAATAAAGGTAGTCGACAAACATTTTTCGTCGACAAAAACAATACCGTTTGGAACCCATACTCAAGGACACTTTGAGAAAGCTGTGTTTCTAGTGAGTGAGCCAACAATGGCACAATAGCAGCACCCGCCTAACTCTGTTTGACCAGAATGGAACATAGCCTTAATTAGTAACATCGGTAACACCTGTGAAGGAAGTAGGGAAGGGGCCCGGAAGGAGTTATTCTGTGTGCATAGAGCGTATCGGACTTGGTTTGACATGAAGCGGGGGTGGTTGTGGTTGGAGTGTGTGTGTGCTGCTCGTATAAGCAAAACAGTCTTTCAGCCAATGGCCATGTTGACCCACGGAAATGTGTCTTCGGAAAATACCGTCATTTCTGTTTGCTGGCACAGCCGATAGGACGCTTGTCTTACGAGTCTAAAACAGCCTGACACCATGTGACACACACGTACACGTGCTTGGGAACAGCATTAACGTATCATTGCTGTCGGGCAGAAACCTCTCATCTCCATTATGTTAACCTTTTTCGTAAATCAACACCCTACTTGATCATACAGCGCCACACAATTGCATAACAATAGCAGATATGCAAGCTCGGGAAAAAAAACGCGGCACATTTTGAGCTTGTAGAAAGATCTGCTCCTTTTGCCATTTTGAATATGAATCCTGAAAAGGTTACAGTTTTGGACGTGTGAGGTTTCCACGCTACAGAGACGATATACTCCACCGTGCGGCGGTTTCGCTCGCCAAAAAAGAACCGATCTGTGGTCTACGTTGCATTGCAACGCTTTGTTAGCTTGTAGACGAGTTCTCTTGTCTAATTCATCGTACGATGGTGTCACATGACGAAAATAGCTGATCTACAACAAGCTCTGTAGATTTCCTCATTTCGGTGTGCGACCGTGTAAAAAAAACAGGCTTAAAAAAAGGTGCCTTATAGGTAGGTGATATTTGTGGTTCTCTCTCTCTCTCTCTCTCTTAGTTAACAGTAAACATTTCCAGGTGGGATACACATTTCATCCAATAAGGAAGAGAGAACCCCAGAGAGATAATTCATCAGCTTTGTGTTCCAGTTCTGTCCGTCTCAATCATTTGTGTCATCACTTCCAATTTCACGTGTGTATGCTGTATGTCTGTATGAGTTCTCTCCTGATTCGTTAAAGATTGTGTATGCTGTATGAGTTCCCTCCTGATTGGATACAAATTGGTGTCCAAATCTGAAGATGTTTACTAGATAGCTGGAGAGAGACCCCACAAACACTCTATTGCAATGATTACTATCAGAATATAGAATATATACACTTATTTGAACAAAACAAAACAATAAAAACACATAAAAAAAAACTCACAGCGCCTTTTAAATCGTCTCTGTTGGGTGTAAACCTCATATCTCCAAAGCTTTTCCGAATTCAATTTTAAATACGAACGATTCGAAAGTAGCAGATCTCCAAGCTCAAAATGCGTGGCTTCGGGGCACGGTCCGAGCCTGCAAATCTGCTACTTTTGACGCTTTTGCGTGGCGCTGTACACAAACACAAAAAAGTTAAAATATGGAGATAAGAGGTTTCTGCCAGACAGCAACAACATCAGGCTTTAAGGTTTGCGTGGCACTGGGTCCCTGGCTGTGACCTGCGTGGGCCACCACTTCCACGCTGAACGTGGAAGTGGAGCGACAACGCCGGGCAATGCCCGTTCCATACCTCGTCGCATGGCGGTGTTCGCACGTTGGAGATAGCCGACTGAAAAGCTCACACAACACGTTCCACTCTGTACCGTATATAGATTTAAGGGCAGATTCACACCGATGTCCGTTTGATTCAAACTGTTCCAGAATAGGATTGTCTGGTCCCCGCTGGCCATGATTCAACACTGGCCTTGATTCTTCAAGCACCCGAGTATACACTTCATTCAACTGTACTATTCAATGCTTACACATTGCAGCGATCCGTATCCCAGTACAACTCAATCCACCCCGAGACTACCTCCATGTGGTCCCCGGGAACAGTTGGGTGATCCGCTCCCGGGAACGCTACACAGCATTAACACTAACCACATCTTCTAAGTGGTCCCCAATGCGCACCCGGGACCATATAGTGTGAATCTGCCCTAAAAGTGGTACGGGGGGAAGGAATATTTGTTATATTCCGCAGCAGTCACGTGTTGTGGAAAGGGGTTATATAGCTGAAGACTTCAAGTCGATTGGTACCATCGCCAGCTGTAAGTCACCCTTAAAGAACTTTTGGAGCAATAACTTTCTCTTTTCCCGTTCCGCCCTCGTCAACATCCATAGGATCACAATGAAAATACGTTTTGGGGCTTTAACCCATTCTGAACGGGAACCCATTTTGGTGTTCAGCATCATGTTATGCTTTAGCTATTGAAAAATAGCAGATGGTGGCGCGCTACGAGCTTGTAGGTCTGCTATTTTTTGAAAAATCGAAGAACGACTGACATTTTTAGAATCTGATCTCTGGTCAGAATGGGTTAATCAGACCAGTGTGTGTCCAGTGGAAACCTCACTATGAATCTGATCTCAGGTCAGAATGGGTTAATTGTTGTCATCCTTTTAGACTCTAGATAGCTTGTACTGCAGGTCGGCTGTCTTCGACGAGAGCCGCCGCCATGTGACGGAGCGTAAAGTTAGGCTTGAACCTCATGTTTCTCCGAAAGAAAAAAGGCACTTCAAAACATTTGTAACAAATTCCAGTGTTACCATTATATAGAATGTCTCTTTTTTTTCTCATATACATATATGAGTATATATATATATATATATATATATATTTAGATCTATGTATGTATACACAGGCATTTTCATATAGGAAAGAATGCAAAGGTAGCAGTATAAACACTTGACATTATATTATATATATATATGTTATATATATACACACACACACACACACACACACACACACACACACACACACACACACACATACTGTATATAGAATATATAGAATATATATATATTATTTTTTACATAATGAGTTTGCAGCTTGCTGGCGATTACAGGAGATACAAAAAGGGACCAAAAGTTGGGAACATTGTGTGGCTTTGTGTGGTGTTTTGGTGGTGGGGTTCTGGTTCGGGGTGGAACCCGTGGCTGTCGATTTATACGCAGGTGCGCGCCAGCGCCACATGCCGAACGAGGGGTCGGACTGGCTTTTCTTGTGGCACACGGCACACTGGTGGCGCAACTGCACAAGAAAAGCGGACGTTTAGGTTTCAGTTGCTGAGCACAAACTGAGTTGCATAGGCAAGAAAACAAGTGCAACCCGATTACTCAAGTTTTGTCTCTCTTTTTTTTTCAAGTTAAGAACAAACCAATAAGTAAAAGTAAACAAAACAAAACTCCAAACCAGCAACATGGAAAAGCCTTTTAGTGGGGTTTTTTTTGTAACTAACGCACACAAGAGAATAACAGTGCTACGTGCTGCTGGCCCGACGGACAGCACGGAATGCTTTCACTTCCTTGAAGAGAGTCTTTTTGTTGTTGTTCGGAAAAAAATACTCAAAGTCAGCAGCAGCGGATTGGTTGCAGGGCCTGGTGGGTGGCTGGGCGGGGCCCCGATGGAATGGTGAGTACGCAACGTGTGTGAGAGTACGCGTCGCGTAGTGTTGGTTTACCTCCGAGTTAAACTATCAGAAGTGTACGCTGGCGGTGCGCGAGTGTGTGCGAGCGTCTTTGAGCTGGTGTGTGGTACTATATATAATATATATATATATATATATACACACAGATGTGCCATTCCAACACTTCAGGCTTTCCTGTACTTTTCCTGCATTTGTTCTGGAAATACTCGTTTCCCCAAGGTTCTTTTCACTATTTAGCCCTGCTAATTATTCTCTTTTCTTACTGAAAACAAAAGTGTCCCTTCTCAGCAATTCTTTTCATTGTCAAAGATAATCTGAACAGCAGTACAACCTCTGCAAATGCCCTCCTTTCTCGCGGACAATGTTCTGACAATTTAGTGACAATCCACTATAGTCTCGCCAATGGCACGACGACGTCTGAAGTTCTCAAATGGCACGTCTGTACTCCCCGACGTATACAATGGCGGCGTCACGTGGTCGAAAACGCTTCTCGACGTCGACAAAGTATGCGGAGCCGTGACACACACCAGAGTTCAGTGTCTCGGTAGTGGTCCAGGTTGGGGGAGGGGGTGTAGTGAGTAGGACGCCGGCTCAACACTAGAGTTCAGTGTCTTGGTACTGGTCCAGTTTGGGGGTGTAGTAGGCTTCGCCCTCCACCGCGCCGCTGTAGAAGGGTCGGCCTTCGGAGTGCGGCACCTTGGGCAGCAGGCGGGCCTCATGGGGCTCCGGGTGCGAGCTGGACCTGGACCATCAGAAAACAAGCCACACATTCATTACAATTACCATGTATTTCTTATAAAATGATAGCATTTATAGTTATATTATGCCAATGGCAATGGGTCAGATTAATTCAATTGGCGTATAGATGTATGCCAGAAGAGCAGGAGAGAAGACAGGGAGACCCCTGTTACTGAACAAACACTCTAAAGCAAGGATTACTATCAGAATATTGTCATTTAACAATTTACTATACTATGTATTAGCTTGATTGAAAACTAGCACTTCCCATACTTTTGTTTTGTTTTTTACCAATGAATTTCCAATTTCTTTCCAAAGCTTCTTCAGAACATTTCACCCAATTTCCAGGCCTATATAACAATCATTCAGCGGAATAATGAGTCTCTTTCTCCTATGTGCAATGCCCAAAGACAGGCAGTGTAGCAACAATATAGTATAGAATGCTAATTCCATTCCAATTTGTATTTATTGCTATACCACCTGTACTAGGGCATAGGTTGTGAGCTTGTAGATCTGTTATCTTTGTCATGCACTAGCACACATTAGGCTGAAATCACGCTTTCTGTTTCTGTGAATAACGATTTTTTTCAAACAAAATCAATAGAGCACCGAAGTCTGACGTCAATATCGGTAGATACAGTATTTGCATTGTAATCCCCATAGGGGGATTTTAGATCGCCTCATAACTAAAAATGCATCGCATGGATGCACCTGGGACGTATCCTCAGTGATGTATCCTGAGGTCAACGGGGTTTCGGGTCTTCCAACATCATACCCCTCACTCAGGCGACCCAGCCGGGGTTGATCAAGTCCCAACTTATGTCCCAGTAGCTTATAATAACTCTGTTTGAAAAGTAAACATCATCCCGGCCGTTTCACTCATATAGATATGAAGAATCAACTGACTGAGAGAAAACGCAATTGTTACTGCTACCGAATTAGTAACATTTTCACTAGAAACAGACTATATGAGTGACTGACGGTCGCAAACAATACAGAGACACCTCCATGACAATAACGCAGAGACAGCTTGTTTATTTTTGGACCACAATGCTGTATGTAAAACGATTTTAAGATGACCCCATGTTATTCTCCATAGAGAAATTCCTTCCGTGAACCAGGCAGAACCAGGGGATGAGCGAGTGACATCAGGACTTCGGTGCTCTATAGCAAAAGAAATGCATAGCCAACTATTTTTCCAGAACCCTTGATAAATTCCAGGATTCCAAACCTTTTCCAGGACCAGAGATATTTCCAGAAACGTCATGACTGTGGGAACCCTGTAAGTGTATATAAACTTTAAGCAGTGCATCTATTTCGTCCAATGTGATTGTGAAGCTAAGTCCAAGTCAAATAAATAAACTGCCGTTTGACGTTTCTTCGTGGTATATTCTGGTTCTGGTTTAATATATTGCAGCAGCAAAGGTTGTAATAGCATAACAGTGAGTTAATAATTATTATTAAGTCTACATAATAATCTTATCAATATCACCTTTCGATGTTAAAAGCTTGACGTTACCCTATAGGCTGTGGGCGGTTGTTATCCAGTTTGGGAGTCTTGTGGGGAACGGCGTAGATGTCAGGGTGCTTCTGGGCGATCTCCAGCTGAACACAGGAGGACAGCGTGCAGGATTTGACGTTAACGTTGTGCTCAAATATTATTTGTCTGTGTCAAGCGTTATTCATAGTCTGGATTGTCGGTGGTGAGGTGACCACCGAACTACAACATGACGTCACTGAGGTGACCACCGAACTACAACATGACGTCACTGAGGTGACCACCGAACTACAACATGACGTCACTGAGGTGACCACCGAACTACAACATGAAGTCACTGAGGTGACCACCGAACTACAACATGACGTCACTGAGGTGACCACCGAACTACAACATGACGTCACTAAGGTGACCACCGAACTACAACATGACGTCACTGAGCCGCGGTGAAGAGCAAGCCACCGCTCTCCCCAGGCCTTCTCTCTGTTTTTAAGGCCTATTCATAGAATTTTCGGTGGCGAGGTGACCACCGCAGCTGTAACTAGAACTGCACTCTGCCGAGTGCATACTTGCTTGTTGCACACTAGTAGGCCATAAATGGCCTACTAGTGCGCAAGCAGAGCGCGCAAGTACTTTCGACCGCTGGAAACTATCACATCTCAGTATCTCTGTGAAGGAACGTTTGAAATGTATAATCATTACGTGTAACTATTTGCTACCTAACTACTTTTTTACAGAAAAATGAATCATTGATATGTGATGAAAAAAAGGTATATAAACTGAATTAAAATATATTATACAGTATAATTATTTTATTACTTATTGTAAATTGTCAATTGTTTTAAATGTATTTCATTTTGTACTATAGTGATATTAATACTAAATCATGATCAGAGTAATATGTGTCTCTAACTTCAATTTCTGTAATAATACTTTCAAATTTGTTGAAATATACATGATCTAAAATACTTCCGAAATCTGTAGTTGGATTTGTATCTCAGTGATGACGTAAGAGAAATGGTCATCTGTGTAATCTGGTCCCACCAGATACCACATTACGTCATCGTTGAGAGCTGGGACCAGAGTACACGGTGTGTATATGTATGACTAGCTCTCAGTGATGACGTAAGAGATATGGTCATCTGTGTAGTCTGGTCCCAGCAGACCAGGCACAGATTTACAAATTACAAATCACATTACAACTACATACAGAGTATGTAGTTGTAATTTGATTAGCAGTATACTGTGGTTACTTGGTTCCAAAAAGTGAAGCCAAGTTTTTTTCAACCGTAAGTCTGTGCCTGGTTTGCTGGGACCAGTTACAACATTACGTCATCCTTGAGAGAGTACATGGTGTGTATATGACGTAATGTTGTAACTTGTAACTTGTAACTAGTCCCAGCAAACCAGGCACAGACTTACGGTTGAAGAAAACTTGGCTTCACTTCGAAGAGACCAAGCGAAATGATTACTTGCGCGCTCTGCTTGCGCAAGTAATTACAAATCACATTACAACTACATACAGAGTATGTAGTTGTAATTTGATTAGCAGTATACTGTGGTTACTTGGTTCCTAAAAGTGAAGCCAAGTTTTTTTCAACCGTAGGTTTGTGCCTGGTTTGCTGGGACCAGTTACAACATTACGTCATCGTTGTGAACTGGGACCAGAGTACATGGTGTGTATATGACGTAATGTTGTAACTTGTAACTTGTAACTAGTCCCAGCAAACCAGGCACAGACTGTATGTAGTTGTTCTAGTTACAACTACATACAGAGTATGTAGTTGTAATTTGATTAGCAGTATACTGTGGTTACTTGGTTCCAAAAAGTGAAGCCAAGTTTTCTTCAACGGTAAATCTGTGCCTGGTTTGCTGGGACTAGTTACAACATTACGTCATCCTTGAGAGAGTACATGGTGGGTATATGACGTAATGTTGTAACTTGTAACTTGTAACTTGTAACATTACGTCATATACACACCATGTACTCTCTCAAGGATGACGTAATGTTGTAACTAGTCCCAGCAAACCAGGCACAGATTTACCGTTGAAGAAAACTTGGCTTCACTTCGAAGAGACCAAGCGAAACGATTACTTGCCCGCTCTGCTTGCGCAAGTAATAACGTGGAGCGGTGGCGAGTAAGGGCTGGGGAGAGCGGTGGTTTTCTCTTCACCGCGGCTCCGTGACGTCATGTTGTAGTTGATAAATCCAGACTATGAATAGGCCTTCAGGTGGAAGGAGGACTTCAGCAGCGGGGGTTTGATTTCACGCCACGGGTGAAATCATATAATCTTGTGAGAGGTTTGAGTCATTATTAAACGCACATATCTACAAAATAAAAGTATAATGACAAAAATAAAATCTGAGAGATAGAAATGTAAGGTAAGAAAACAGCTATTCTGGAGTTTTTCCACATTCAGACCGTACGACGTGTGGAAACGTCATAACTAATCCAACCGAGTGATTGCGACGACGTGTGTACAACACGCGTAATCTAGGGAGCTCTCCATGGTTTTGACCAGATGGCTATACTTCTGTCTTCATTTCTGACTTCAACATGCCTCTCGCCCGGAATATTAACGCTTCTAGAGAGACTCGATCGTAATCATAGCGAGGTAAGCAAGCAACATTATGCCTCCCGGTTTTTGTACGGAACGGAAGCCCCCGGCTTTCAGAGTAAAAGCTGCCATATCTGCCCGGCACCCAAGCTTCTATTTTGAAAGAAATCCAGGCGCTGATTGTGTTAAAGGACCACTTCACCACTTTTCAACCCATCTTCATATAATTCGTCCTCAGTAAGGTTCATGACAAAATGCTGTGGGCTGTGGGCAGTTCAGAAACCCATCCACCAGTGCCATCGTCGATGGAGAATCCAAGTCAATAGAAACGGCAGGCTTTCTATTCCTGAAAGGTTGCAATGCGAAAATGGAAGCCATCGTCAGCGTTTGTGACAATAAAAATCTAAATCAAAATATATATATATATTTTTTTGCTTCTATGGGCCGTCGGCATGGAACAAGCTCCCACTGTACCTTCGTCAGGCAGCCTCTGTAGACATTTTTAAAGCTCAGCTCAAGACCCACTTCTACAACATTGCTTTTAATTGAGTTTTTATTTGTTTTTATTTGTTTTTATTTATTTTATGTTCTTATATTCAATTGTGTTCTTTGCCATTGTTTTATCATTTTAACTACTTATGTTTTATTGTATTCTATTTTTGCCCTGTGAAGCACTTTGAGCTACATTTATGTATGAAAGGTGCTATACAAATAAAGTTTATTATTATTATTATTATTATATAACAAAAAAAAAACATAATGACGATAGGTTGAAGAGTGGTGAAGCGCTCCTTCGAGTACAGTGAGCCGGATGGTTGGTGATGACCCACCCTGGCACTCTGGGCCTCCTGCAGCTCCAGTATGCGGTGGGCGCGGGCCAAGTGGTCCATCTTCTCGAAGGCCTTGATCTTCCCCAGGAAGGAGCGAGTGGACGGGTCCTCCACGGGGCTGCCCTGCCCGCTGGGAGACGGCGGCGCCACGCTGGCGCCGGACGGAGGAGCGAGGAGCGAGGCCGCGGCGGGCGGGGGGGCTGCGGCGACGACGACGTCCGGCTGAGTCCTGCTGAGTCCGGCGCCGGGCTTCATGGGCGTAGTGGTAGGGCTGTCGCGGTTACAAGTTCAGGTTGACGATTAATCGCCACACAAATAAATGCTGGTGAGCTTGTTGCAGGTCAGCTATGTAATGTGAGCTTGTAGATCAACTATATCTGCATTTTTGGGGGGAAAACGTTTGAACATGTATGAACATTTTTAAACATGGAAACGACGAAAGACGATCATGCAAAAAAAAAAAGAAGAAAACTATATTATGTAATCGGTGCGACAAGCCTACATGGGCGGGGCGAGGGGCGGGACCAGGGGCTGCGTCTTGCCGAAGGAGTTGAGGTGGTGGTGGTGGGCGGGGGGGGTCGGGTGGGGGTGGTGGGGGGCAACGGCCACGTGCGGCGGGCCGTCGTTACTACTGCTGGCGGGGCTGCTGCTGGACGGGGAGTCGTAGCTTCGGCCGACGCCGCCCCCCGGTGGAGGAGGCTGGTGGTGCAGGTGATGGTGCTCCCTCAGAGCCAGCTTCACCTTGACGGACAGACAGACAAACGTGTTATTATTCATGAAACGACTTGGTTTTATTCATTCATTTCTGTTAATGTGTCATGTTTTCTTTGAACATGCAGTGGAACTGTTTTGGGACGTTGATAATGTTCAGTTAATAAAGCTTGCATTGGCAAAAGAGATGTAGGAGTTTATACGTTTACGCTTTGTCCTACTCCTTTAAAGGGGAATGCCACTCATGTTTAACATTTTACTATGTCATCATTAATAGAATTTGTTGTGTGGAAATATTAATACTTTTTTTTTTTTCACACAACTCTAAGGTCTATTAATGGTTTCAACATAGTAAAATGTTGAACATGAGTGGTATTCCCCTTTAAGAACATTGTTTTTCTGTTATGCATTTGATTTGTGTTTAATTAACGTTCAAAGTAAAGTAATTCAATCCTTCATTCATGTTTTCATTCATTCTCTCCTACAGAAAGGAAGAAATCCAATGCAACATGAAGGGATGCTGATTATGTGTGTGCGGGCAGCTGCATGTTATTGATTGATTGGTTGTACACAATGTACAGTCAAAGGTTGTGCTAAAAGGGTAACACAAAAAAAGCCCAGGGGGGGGCGTGTTTGCATTGTGGTCCACTCCACTCTACTCAATCAGTAATAATACATTACAGTACAATACAGTTTGGTAGGAAAGTCAGTAGCATCAAGAGGTATTATTTACAAGGAAAGGAGGGGTGGGCTGGGGGCAGAGGCTGCTACCACCAATAAGTTAAACCATGCTTATTTGTTTTTGACGGTCAGCCAAATGTTCTTTTACTTCAGCTTTGAGTCTGGGTAGGGACAAGGGAGTCGACATGTCGGGCTTTGGGTAGGATATTTCACATTGCAGTAGAATGCATTTCCCCCAAGGAACTTACTTTTATCAATGACGCAACATTTTAGTTGATTTAATCAACTAAAATGCATTTTAGAGGGCCCTGATGCTGGCGTTCGTAATGGCCGATTTATATTTGGCAGCATGCCGGAAATAGTAGCCAGTGAGCTTGTAGATCTGCTATTTTCGGAAGGCGACACTATGGAAGTGCCCAACCCGGTAAAAAATGACTTGTCTTAGTTGTACTGTATCCCTTCCTCGCTTCTCCCACACCACACGCACGACAAAACAGCAGTATAACTGTTTCTTCTGCAGTTTGATCACCGTTATTCAGATATACAAATGCACTTCAGTTTACTCTCAAACCCACACACACACACACACACACACACTTGGAGGTGTTGTATACCTTGGGACTTTCTGTGAGGAACACGGGTTGTGTTGGGATCGCTTCACCACTGGCCACCCTCCTCATGTGTAGCTCTGGACTGCACCTGCGCAGAATCTACACGCACGCACGCACGCACACACGCACACTATGAATGCGTCGAATATCTGCGTTATCTGTCGCTCACATGTGTGTAGAATCTGCACAGTGGCTGGAGGTGTGGTCTCCCTGCCCCACACTACACTAGGGCCGTTTCCTAAATAACACAACAAGTACGATGAGGATGTTTTAGTGATGTCGTTGCTGCTGTTCTACACACTGCCAGCCAGGTGAACAAACCACAGATCTACACACTGCCAGCCAGGTGAAGAAACCACAGATCTACACACTGCCAGCCAGGTGAAGAAACCACAGATCTATACACACTGCCAGCCAGGTGAAGAAACCACAGATCTATACACACTGCCAGCCAGGTGAACAAACCACAGATCTACACACTGCCAGCCAGGTGAAGAAACCACAGATCTACACACTGCCAGCCAGGTGAACAAACCACAGATCTATACACACTGCCAGCCAGGTGAAGAAACCACAGATCTATACACACTGCCAGACAGGTGAAGAAACCACAGATCTATACACACTGCCAGCCAGGTGAAGAAACCACAGATCTACACACTGCCAGCCAGGTGAACAAACCACAGATCTATACACACTGCCAGCCAGGTGAACAAACCACAGATCTATACACACTGCCAGCCAGGTGAAGAAACCACAGATCGAGGCCATAACCATTTGCTTTTATGAAACATCCTTATGGAAGATCA
>NC_137867.1:6503509-6536009 GCF_963924005.1 Protomyctophum bolini
TGTTGAAAAGTGGTGAAGTCGAGTGTACATATTTAACCGACCGAGTTAACCCATTTTGACCTGGGAACGATTCTACAAATGTCTCCTAAATCATGACGGTTGTCTGAAAAACCCATGTTTCTATGTCAGTGGTTCTCAAACATTTTCATGTCAACGACATATGTAATTGGCCGCCGACCTCCATCTGAAAATATGTTGTTCCAGGGACTCCCCCAGAAGCAAAGATCTGAGTTAAAAACTTGAAAGACTCTGAAAGAATATATATTCTACAACAGGTCGTTTCGAGGAAGCAATCTGATTAGTTGAAACGGTTTCTAGCCGTGGATCAAACCAACCAGCACTGTTCACCACCTAATCAAAACAAATAATTCAGCCGCTTTGTTTTCCCAGAGCGCTAGCAAACTCGGTGGCTAGGCTAGATAGTTTCTTGGAACATTTGTGGTCGTAGTGACTACATCTGTCATTAAAAAAAAAGCGATTTTATTAGTTTTAAGGGTAACTGTTGCAATATTACACTCAAGGGTGTTGTTTAACGTGATTATTGCCACTTCAGTGATGCTTGCGGAATCTCGACTTCGTCTCGTTCCTTACCGCATCACTGTCGTGGCAATGATCACGTTAAACAACACCCTCTCGTGTAATATATTGCTTAATTCAAAGATGTGCGCCACACTTTCACGATCTTTCAAGAATATCAGACCTACAGGCTCGTATAAACATAATGCTTAAAACACCAAAAGGGGTTCCCACCCAGAATATATATATATACAGTTATACACACACATATATATATATTCTTTTACATTACAGGACCACACACACACCCTCTCGTAGGACCACCCTCTCGTAGGCGGGGAAGCGCGTGGCCAGGGGGACGCTGCCCATGTCGTCACGGTTCTTCCTGGCGTCTTTCCTCTTGGCGGCACGTTGGCCCCGCAAGCGCCAGAAGTCTGCGCGGTCGCCGGGGGCCACTTTGTGACAGTTCTGTACACTGGCCAACTGATCAGCCCTGAGAGAGAGACAGAGAGAGAGAGAGAGAGAGACAGAGACAGAGACAGAGACAGAGACAGAGACAGAGACAGAGAGAGAGAGAGAGAGAGAGAGAGAGAGAGAGAGAGAGAGAGAGAGACAGAGAAAGAGAGAGAGAGAGTGACTATTGTGCAGTAGGACCCCCAAATTATATTTGTCCGTGAAAACTGACAACTGAAAAGGTTTTGTGCCAGGGAACCCGAGAATTATTTGTGTTAAAAAAAATGGAAACATTTTCAATAGTTTTCAAACACTTTCAAAAGTAGCAGACGTAAAAAGACAGCTGTCTAAAAGTGCCAGACAGCTTTCTTATAATGTTAATGTGAATGGGCTCCTCATAACATCATCATACTATCATCATCATCAGTCAATGTCTGTCTGAACGTGTGTCTGTCTGTGTGTGTGTGTGTGTCAGAAACACCACCGTAGCTCCTCACTGCCTGCACCAATGGCTTTTCACACAGGCATTGACCATAATAATATGGAGGTCTTAACGAAATTTAACAAATTATAAATTAATAATGAATTTATTAGTGAATTCAAAATGCGAAAACGCACCCAGGGCACAGTACCCCCCGCGGGCGCAAATATCTCACAACGGGTAAGGGCTAGTGGGTATAATACATCAATTTCATCGCATTGTAGTGACTCGTGACACTCGAGTGGACTTGGTGGGGGAGGGGTCCCTTGGTCCGAGACCGAGTCAAGACCGAGACAAGACAAAATGTCTCGATTCTCGAGGCTGGACTCGAGTATACCGTCTGCAACACTATAGTCGTACCTGCTCTTGTTGGGGATGAGCCCTTTCTCCTGGAGCTGCTTGTTGTTGGCGGTGCGGACGGCCAGCCAGTTGCCCAGCTTGCCGTCGTACAGGGTGTCCACCACCTTGAAGATGTCCCCCCGGCTGAAGCCCAGGCCCTGGGGACCCTCCTTCTCGTACTCAAAGTGGGTCCGGATGAAGAAGGAGTCGCCCCGGCCCGACGCCAGGATGTCTTTGTAAACTGTATGTGGAACGGAAAACAGAAGAAAAAGAAGTCTATTTAAAAAAAAAGAAAAAAAGAAAAAGCCAAGATATTCAATCTGCAGGCTCACAATGCACAGTGAAAATAGCCTAGGGGATCCCAACTCCTAGTACTTAGTGAAACACAGGCTTCATGCTTGAACAAACACCTTGGGGTTTGCTCTGGGCCAGGATGGTGATGTTCTCTCCTTTAGGAATCTCCAGCAGGAAGAGCACAGCCTCCTCTCTCACGATGCCTCTGAAGTCCACGTTGTTCACCTTGATGTACGCACGCCACGCACGCACGCACGCGCACACACGTACACGCACACACACACACGCGCGCGCGCGCACGTACACACACAGACATACACACACACACACACACACACACACACACACACGTTTGTAAAGCACATTTCAACTTGGCAAAGGCGATTTGATGGGCTTTACGTAAAACAATAAGCAAGCGAAATACTTTAAATAAAGGGCATCTGAATCCAGTAAAAAAAAAAAAAAAAAGTAATAAGTAATAATAATAATATTGGTTCATGTTATGCTGACGACCACATTGGAAATACGTGTTTAAATTATGCAATTAATTAATCATGTGTATATCCCATTTCAAGTTATATTGTGTTTACTTCTTTATATGTCTTTTACCAAAATTAAATCAAACTAAATCAAAAAGCAAAGCCAACATGTAACATGTAGAGGTTGAAAATGTAGGTTTTAATAAGACCAGCGGGCCGGGGCTCACTAGTGGGCTCAATGCAGGCGGGGACCCCAAAAAAATTGGCAAAACACTAAGATGTTATTGATAATACTTATAACATTAACATATTTATTTTTAATGAAAAAATAAATATATTATTTCTTTCTTTAAAAATAATGCCAGCCAGCCAGCCAGCCAGTCAGTCAGCCAGTCAGTCAGTCAGCCAGCCGGTCAGTCGGTCAGTCAGTCGGTATATACCTTCATGATCTGGTCTCCGGTGCGAAGGCCCTCCTCCTCGGCGGGACTGCCGTCCTGCACGCCGGCGATGAAGATTCCCACGTCGTTCCCTCCCGCCAGCCTCAGACCCACGCTGTCGCCCTTCTCGAAGCTCACCATGGAGGTGTTGGCTCTGCAGGGAGGAGGAGGAGGAGGAGGAGGAGGAGGAGGAGGAGGAGGAGGAGGAGGAGGAGGAGGAGGAGGCAGGGGTCAGTGCCATGCTGGCTTGTGGTGGACAATTTCTTTGCAGTCAAAAAAAATATTTTTTTGCCACGGCCCGGGCATACAAAATGAGTGGACAATATCAGTACCAGAAAGACATAAAGAGCTATAGCCCTGAATTAACATAATAGGTCTGTAACTCTGAGAATAGTGTTCATTTGTATATACGATGGGTATATCGTATGGCCCATAGGAGAGTGGAAGAGAGAACGGGAGAAAGAGTGTGGAACAGGTGCGGGAGAGTATAGGAAGCGTGAGGGAGGGAAGAAAGGGTGAGGGGGAGAAGTGGAGAGACAGAGCAGAAGGAGATGGGTATTGTATAGAGCATCGCAGTCCCGCCCCCCTAGTCGAGAGACCGGGAAAATAAATCCCCGTTCATTTTCCTCATAGACTTTTCAGAAAGTATTTATTTAAAGACGTTTACGACCGCGGACAAAGACAACTCTTGCCGTGACCAGTCATGGCAACAAACACAATTTTTCGGGCCAAAAAAAAAAAAACAGCAGGTTACAACACTTTTTTTGTTGTTTTTCTTCTTTGTAATTATTTGTTTGGTCCAAAATATTGTGTGTGTTGTCATGATTTGTCACGACAAGAGTTGGCTTCGTACGACGCTTAAAAGGTCTTTAAATAAATACGTTTTGAAATGTCTATGGGGAAAATGCATTGGGATTAATTTCCTGGGCCTGGCGTCGTCATGAAAGGGGGCGGGACTGCGACGCTCTATACCCATCGTAGAGTTAAGGGAATCCTTGAAAATAGGACACACACACGCGCGTGCGCACGCGTGTACGTAAAGCTGCACTGTCAGCAACTTGAAGCCACGGAGAGAATGCAAAACTAAACCTTCCCAGAGGCGAAGGAGAAATGGAGAGACAGATACGATGATGAATGGAGACATTACCCATACAGCTCCTCGTCTTCTGGACTGGGCCTTAGCAGGATCTTGGGTGTGGTTCTGACACCTGCTGTGAATACAAAAATCAACACTTAACCACAGACACTAATGTCCCCTAATGTCTCTGGCTAATAAGCCCTATATGCCTTTCAATACATTATAATGCAATAACATTTATAACTAAAACTAACACTTACATTTTGCATTTATCTTAGAAACAGTTCATCTTTAACAACACCCGCCACAACTTGATGATGTAATTTGTCCATGTGTGGTCCAGCCCTATGGAATTGTGTGGAAAGCATATGCTAACAAAAAACAACAACATAATACTTCCTACGGTTAATACGTCAAAACAATATTTTAAATATGTTTTTATTAGTACATCCAATACATTCCATAGGGCTGAACCACGCATGGACAAATTGCATCAACTTGTGGGTGTTACTCTTGAGTAAAGGGTTAACCATTTCCAAAATAAATGTAATATTTAGGGGGTATTTAGACTATTAGCCAGGGATAATTTTAAGCAGTCCTGTAATAAGTGGGATAATGCACAGTAAGCCTGCAGTCATTGTTGGGAAATAAACCCCTTCATAAAAACTCATCCACTTTCCGCCTGTCAGTCAGGTTTAGTTCTCAACAATGACCAGAGAGACACACCGGCCCCTTTTCCACCTCGTGGAATTATGAAGGACTCAAAGCCATCCCAACCGCAGACAGTGTGATATGCTTCCACGTGGAAAACGTTTTTGCAGTCTCAAAGCCACTGGAAACAAGACGGCAAAAAAAGCTTCTTTCCCCGAACAACAAAGAACCAGAGCGAAACAGGGCAAAGGAAAACGCTGCTGCATTGTCAAAGGGGAGCCAAACAAAAATACGTTTCACTGTATCTGTACACAAGATGTAACACTAAAGTACACAACCTTGAACCTGGAAGCAGGGTTGAACCAGCTTCTTTGTCCATGAGCCAGAGCCCCAAAATTGGAACGTTAATTACAAATTGAGTGGGCTCAACCCTACCTATATTAAATTGTGTATAGGTATAGGATCAATATAAGTACCGGTAAATTAATATATGATAACCCTTCCACATTGTTATTTTCACCTATACAGCGTATGATAGGTGAATAGGTAAAAAAAAAAAGATAGAACATGAAACTTCCCCAGTTGATTACTTACACGAAGACAATGATTTTCTGACTAATTGTACATTTAAATATGCAAATTATGCATTATATAGGAAAATATGCTAAAAATAGAAAATTTGAAAAAGCTACTACTGTGGAAGGGTCATCATATATGCATTTACTTATATACCCTATATGAACAATTTAATATAGGTTTTGCCTACTTAATTCATAATTAACGTTCCAATTTTGGAGCTCTGGCTCATAGGAGTAAGAACAGGGGCGTTTCAACCCTGGTGGAAAAGGGGCCAGAGAGAGAGAGAGAGAGAGAGACAGATGGAGGGGTACAGTACCCGGGTTCTCCTCTGAGTGTGTGTGGCCTCCAGGCTCCAGCGAGGCCCCGGGGCCCTGGGGGTCCTCTGGTACCCTGAACGGTGAAGCCATGGCAGACATCTTGGTTGCTCTGGAGTGGTCTTCCCTGGTACAAGAACACACAGCAGTACGTTCACACACACACACTCACACAAGGAACTTGACTTGAACGCTCGACTGGTTGATGTTAAATCGGTGTTTTAAACCTCCTTTGTGGATTGTTGCCTGTGAAGTGTTTGCCTTATGTGCTGGCTATACCTTCTAATTCTTATGTGGATCCTCCTCATGTTGCTGCTGCTACCTTTTGCACTGTATAGGCCTATGTCTAACCCCATGCATGTATGTATACATACCTGGCTGATGCTATGTGGAACTACCACGTAATTAACCCATTTTGACCGGAGATCAGATTCTAAAAAAAAAAGTCTTCTACATCCTGACAGTTTTCTGAAAAAGCTATGTTTCTGTCCGTCGTTCTTCGATAATAAAACATTAATTAGCAGACCTACCAGCTCGTAGCGTGCCTGAGCTTGTAGATCTGCTATTTTTCCAATAGCTGAAGCATAACATAATGCAAACACCAAAAGGGGTTCTCGCCCCAAAATGTGTTAAGTTGGTTCCTTCATTTCTTCATGTACAGTAAAGCGACATTGGGTACTTACGAAAGCGCGATATATACATCTGAGCTATTATTAGTATTATATGACCAATGCAGTGCCACTCTTTTGCACCTTATGATGCACCTCAAGTACTACATGGCTGCTGCTTATTTAGGCTATGTGTATATAATATATGTATATTACTTTTTTCTTCCTTGCCCTGCACTAAATGTCACCCACCTGCTGTAAAGCTGTGATGTGGCTAAATAAAACGGATTCATTCTATATCAAGAAACCCCACATTTATTTCTATATCAGTGTTTGTGTAAACATTTATAATCCGTTCAATAAAAACCTATTTGAAAAAATAAATAAAATAAATAAAATAAATAAAATAAATAAAATAAATAAAATAAATAAAATAAATAAAATAAATAAAATAAAATAAAATAAAATAAAATAAAATAAAATAAAATAAAATAAAATAAAATAAAATAAAATAAAATAAAATAAAATAAAATAAAATAAAATAAAATAAAATAAATAAAATAAATAAAATAAACAATGCATAATTGATTCAATCAATACGTTTGATAAGCTGTTTGCCCCCTCCATGCGTGTCTCCGTCAGTCCTACCTGTGCCCATCACGTTCGTTGGACGAATGAGAGGAGAGGTCGGACTGGCGCGACCTCCGGCCCTCGGCTGGCGAGTAGGAATGGAAGGACTCCATCTCCGACATGTCTGACAGACGGACGGACACAGAAAGACAAACAGAGACCTCCGTGAAAGACCGCCACCACTAGTAGATGTATACACACACACACACACACACACACACTGTATACACGCAGACACCTCATTGGCCGATGCATGCTTTACATTGGGGGTCGTGAACCCTAATGCATTGCACTTTCAAATAAATGCAGTTATGATAGAAGATGCTTTGTTAAATAAAAAAATGTGGGTTTTCACATAATAAAAAAAAAAAAAAACATTATCTTACATAGATGATTATATAAATCAGAAAGCATTGCAGCCTCATGCGCACAGATACTTTTATATACAACTCAGCTTGCCATAACTCCAATGCAATATATTATGCCTGGCTCAGCTAAATTGGCGACGACCGGTGTTGAGGTACAAAATCCCAACGGCCAATGAGGAGTCTATACGGATTGATGTTGTGACAGCCACTCCCAACACTAACAGATGGCCCCTCTCCAGATGTTGTGCCACCATTAGAAACCCCTTTGGATGAGGAAGCCATCCCCAGACAGACAGACCCAAGACATTGCACCCTTTTCCACAGGGATAAGCAAGACATTGAAGCACTGACCAGTCAGACACCAGACATTGAAGCCCCCCAGGACAGACACCAGAGATAAACAGCCCCTGCCTCAGACATACCCCAGACATTAAAAGCCACTGCCCCAGACATTAAAAGCCACTGCCCCAGACATACACCATGACATTGAGTGGCAGCAAGGTAGAAGCAGTTATTGAAGGAGGAAGCTGGCTGAAGGTTTAGGATCTGGTGCCACCTAGTGGAAATGTGGAGTCTACACAGACACTCATTGTACAAACAAGTTGTTAATGTTAATGCATTAATAATGATTGGCCAAAAGCTTAAAGGAATACATCACCCACAACATGACTTTACTTCTATACCTGTTGTGTTTATATACTCACGCTGAAAGTTTGTCTTTGACGTGTTATTTTCAATCTTCTAAAAAAACAAACATTTAAAGGGATATTTCTCTTTCAAATAAAACAATATATAATATACAAAAACAAATGAATAAGTTATGGAAAAAAAATCACACATTAGGATATTCTACTGCGATGTTGATTTCATTTGAAAGTGAAATATGCCTTTAATAACAGACTAATAATAACGAGGCTTAGTGCACATCAACCAAAAACTATAACGATTTTAAGAATACAGTGATACATGCCATTATAGGGAATAATGATATAAATAAGGATATTGCACAAAATACAAACACAATTGAAAACACATCTATGATTTAAGTAGACCAGTTCTAAAAAATAAATACAAAAAAGGGGTGGTGTCCGCAGACCACAGGTGGTCTTTTAAGGTCTTTCATGTGGTCCCTGGCCATGCATTGAGTAATGTAGGAAAGCAGGGATTTAAAAAATAAAAAATAAAAATAATAATCGCTGAAAATGATTTAGGCCATCCCAATCTGGGATTCGTAACACAATGTGAAAGGAGTCCTCGACACCAGTGCCGTTTCCTAAACAAATTAAACAATGATTTGTTTTGTTTTTTTTTTACTTCTGGATAGTGGATATATAATACAATTTGTATTGCTAGTTTGACTTTAATCCATGAGGATTTTTATTTTGTTTTATTTTGGAGACATTCAAATTTCAGACTACAACTGTTGGCATTCAGTTCCACACAAGTATGAAACACAGCTCCATGTGCATGTAGTTCTGGATGAGAACCCATATCACCACCACCAAGGTAGGGTGGTGGTCCCTCCCTGCTTCACCGTCTGTCGAAACGCCTCTGCACCTAAACATACAATCTGAAGGAATTTGCATTGGGCTTCATCTAAAGTACCGATAAGGCGTTTTATTTCATGCAAAGAGAAGTCCAGCACGCTTCAGCCAGAAGGGCTCGTCATAACACCTGGGCACTTCAGCAGAGACTATAGAGCGTCGCAGGCCCGCCCCCATTTCAGAACGACGAGTGGCCCAGGAAATTATTCTCCAGTCATTTTCTCCATAGGCTTTTCAAAAAGTATTTATTTAAAGACGGTTACGCCGCGGACAAAGCCAACTCGGATCGTGACAAATCATGACAATATTTTGGGGCCGATCAAATAATTAGTAAGAAGAAAAACAAAACAAATAAGTGTTGTATCCTGCCTTTATTTTCTTCTTTCAAATTATTTGATCGGCACAAAATATTGTGTTTGTTGTCGTGATTTGTCACGATCCGAGTTGGCTTTGTCCGCGGCGTATACCAGTCTTTATATAAATACTTTTTGAAAAGCCTATGGAGAAAATGAATGGAGAATCATTTCCTGGGCCACTCGTCGTTCTGAAAGGGGGCGGGCCTGCGACGCTCTATACCCAAATGAAACACTGGCGCACTCGACGGGTGGGCGAGTAGTTATTCTTTTTCAGGGGGTGACTGACGTTCCACTTGCGTCTTCCACAAAGAGTCAAAACAGATGTTTGTGTGCAGTATTGTATGTGGGTAGTCTACTGCTGAAGTACCAGCTCAGTGGCCTTGTGGTTAGAGTGTCCGCCCTGAGACTGGGAGGTTGGGGTTCAATCCCTGGCCGGGTCATACCAAAGACTCAAAAAATTGGGACCAAGTGCCTCCCTGCTTGACACTCAGCATCAAGGGTTGGATTGGGGGTCCCTGCGACATACTAGCGTCATGTCCAGGGGGTGTACTTGTACATCAAGCTGCCTCACGCTACAGCAACAGGAGATAGGCTCCTGCCCTACGGGCCTCATGGCTCGGCAAGGCTACTTACTGCTGAAGTGCCCAGGTGTTATATTCTCAATCAGATGAATCTCCTGTCACAGAAGGGGGGGATGTAGATAGATGAGGGATGGTAGCTGTGTATGCCACACAAAGGCTGAGGTTAGGTGAGGTTGGCCAAGTCTGTACGACTATCTCAAGTGGTCCGCACACAAGCATGTGATTTAGTGATTTAAAAATGTGTGTAATCAAACTGAATGGATGGACTCTACACCAAAGTCCTACATGACCTATCCTGCCTCCAGCGCACTGCCGTGACTGAAATGTGAATTATGACACTATTATGATCTCCTTACATGAGAATAAAGGGATTCAGCAGGGCTGTATGCATTGTTGCATAATGAGAGAGAGAGAGAGAGAGAGAGAGAGAGAGAGAGAGAGAGAGAGAGAGAGAGAGAGAGAGAGAGAGAGAGAGAGAGAGAGAGAGAGAGAGAGAGAGAGAGAATTTGGCACGGTGGTGTGAAGTGACAATATTACATGGAATAAATGTAAACGTTTCAATGATAAACTTCAGTGAGGCACTTCATACACTGTTAGGACAAAACATTAATATGTTACCATGCTGAGAATTCCATAAGCATCCTCCTTACCCACTTTATGACTAAGGCTTGTCATGCAACTTTCTGCATTCAGAATAAAAAAAAAAAGGTTGTTACCTTTCACCTGCAATAATCATCATATAATGGTAAAAGCAATAAGACACACTCTATAGTCTAGACCAGTGGTTCTCAAACTTGTCTGGATACAGAAATGTCCTATCTGATAGCATTAAACGACTTTAAACTCACTTTGCCACTCACTTTATGCATGCGCAATTGCGCATACACCCTCAATAACATCACAAATAAGAAATTAAGTGAAAGAGATGTAATTATAGTGCCTTCTT
The DNA here is from genome assembly GCF_963924005.1 of Protomyctophum bolini. Taxonomy (NCBI): domain Eukaryota; kingdom Metazoa; phylum Chordata; class Actinopteri; order Myctophiformes; family Myctophidae; genus Protomyctophum; species Protomyctophum bolini. The sequence goes on from NC_137867.1 coordinate 6,514,164, forward strand.
TTCTTTTTCCTATTTTGCTATGGTTGCAAGCCCCGTTTTCATGGCAATGAATGGGGTTTAAAAATAAAACAGCATAATGTATTGCTGTATACGGTTGTGCACGTCATGCTTTTGATTTAGTTTTTCATATACTTTCTCTCATGTACTCCCCGCAGCACCTCCACGGACCCCTAGGGGTAGACATATCCCCATTTGAGAAACACTGCTCTAGAATTACAGAACATACCGGTTAACATAACATCAAGCAAACGACACAAACGAGTGTTACTTGTTCCATTGGCATTATTCAACTTAAAAATACACACAATACACAAAGTACATAGTGATTAAAATATCTTTTATTGAATTTAGGAAAATAGATTAAAAAGTTTTTAGAAGCTTAGAGCAGTGAAAAGAGAAGTGCAAGGTATGGAAGAAACATAACAAATATATGCTTTTACAACTTTTTGCTCTGGTTGTAACAGCTTTATATTAAGGCAACACACTCAGTCTCTCTGGGCTGGTTCTTCCCTCTAAAAGTATGACATATTATCTGGAAGAGAGAACAAACAGAAATTGCCCTTTTGAGCAATCGGGAGGAAATTGCTTCTCTGTCGTCAATATTGAGTTAAATTTTCATTTCAATTCAATTCAATTTCGTTTTCCGAAACAGAAACGGGGCCTCAAAACAACATTTCCGGTTATCACAGCCAATGCTCAGCAAGATCTTATTATAAACGGTTTTTATTTTTTTTGCCGTAGGATGGTGGTCGCACCGTGGAAATTAGACGATTATAAGCTCACAACGTTCCGGGATTAGGGTGGTTGGGAACTGGATCCAACACTGAGGAAGCTGAACGGGTACCATCATATTTGGAACCGTTTTCCAGAACCAGGTTTAATCACACGGCCATGGCTCATGTGTGGACTTCACGTCTGCTGTATACAATTGAAATTAGTTCTCAAAACTTTTTTTCACCCATTTAGACATGACGTCAACAAAAATAAAAAAAAGTCTTCAGAAAGAATATAATATATTCAAAGATTTGTGCCTCATTTTCACGATATTTCAAAAACAGCAGACCTACAAGCTCGTAGCGTGCCACTCGGTAAATGCCTTTATTTTAACCTCATTCGGATGTGGCGTCTAAATAAGATTCATGGCTGTTGGCGGCCTTGGAATGTTGAAATAATGCCACTGGATACATCACGTAACGTACACGTTACCCACTTTGAAGATCAAAACTCAAAAACAAAATGTTAAATCATACCGTGTACACCTTTTTTAAAGTTATTTTTGATACTTTCACTGGCATGTTTTTTCACAATAACCATTCCGTTTATTGACAACTTATCCAAACACATTTTTTTTTATCGCGAGTGTCTACCTCCGACACTGTATTTATTTCATTTTTAAATACATAAATAAATAAATAACGTATAAATAATGTGCCTAAGACCTGACACAAAAGTGTAATAGCAGTTTAGAGAAGTTGTCAAAAAGTAAATGTATAGGTGCCAACGCTTATTGTGTAATTCCAACCAGTTGAAATCAACAACAACTTTAGTTCAATTGTAAAAAAGAAAAGTGACACAGTATGACTTTAATTAAGCGCCCGTGCACATAATACAGTAACGTGTGTGTGTGTGTGACGCGTGAGCTGGCGGTGTTGTTGTTGGTGTTGGTTTGGCGTTTGGCCACTCACCTTCGGGCTCAGAGTCCGAGTCGGCGAGGGGAGGGATGCGGACCAGGATCTGCCGGCGGTCCCTCTGGACCACCAGCTGTAGCTTGCCCCTGGACCGCTCGATCAGCTTGCCGGCGTCGCTCAGGGACAGGTTCTCTGTCACCGTCCCGTTGATCTGACACACACACACACACACACACACACACACACACACACACACACACAAACACGCAGACACAGACACGCCCCACACACACACACACACACACACCAACACGCACATGCATGGATGATTAATAACCCATTTAGGCCCGACCTCAAAATGTAAAAAAATTAAATCTTCTAAATCCTGCAGTTTTCTGAAATAAATATTTTCACGACTTTTCAAAAATAGCAGACCTACAAGCTCGTGAAAAAAAGAAAGAAAAACAAACGTGTGTGTATATATATATATATATATATATATATTATCAGTCGTTCTCAAAGGAATCCCAAAATCTTATGTATATTAGCCACTGACCGCCATCTCAAAATAAATTGTTCCAGGGACCTCCCAGAGTTAAAATGTATTCGCTTTAAAAAATAATAATAATAAAAATTTTAACTTGAATCTTTGCTTCTGAGGGGGTCCCTGGAACAACATATTTTCAGATGGGTCCTTGACATGAAAATGTTTGAGAACGACATACGTAGAAACATAGGGTTTTTCAGAAAACTGTCCGAAGGAATTTGTAGAATCGTCCTCAGGTCGAAATGGGTTAAACCCAGGGGGGAAGTCAGACAGATATTTTTTGAAGCCAATAAGGAAATCGGGATTTCCTGAAAGTTCATATAATGGCCTGTTGTGGCGCTGTCATTGGGCCCAAAAAAACCCATAGCCCCATAGAAGTCCATGTATTTGGGCCCAACTTCACCTAGACTGTATTACCTTAATAAACATGGTCATGAATACTTTCTGCTTCCAGTCACTAGTTTAAAGTCTCTAGTTTAAAGTTTAATGTCATAATATTCTTTTTTGGAAAATGATGGTCCCATTTATTAAAAAAATTACCATAAAGTCGCGTATGTTCTGAGGGGCGTGGCTACCGTTACAGTCTATGATCGGGAGTCCATACCCACTCGAGTCAAAATAAAAACCAACTAAGAAGAAGGGGTGAAGTCCCGCCTCGTTGTCTGGGCCAGCCAATGGGCCAGCTGGGCCCCAAACGGATCTAGAAAGATGGCGATTTACAATTCAAGGACTGACAGGCTTCATTTTACGTTCATGTTAGACCCGGGGAACGCTTTGTCCATATTTTTTTTTTACAGTCTATGGTTAAACCCCAAGAATCCCTGTTCTGGTCTCTGTTTGTTTTGGCACACACCTTCAGAATGATGTCCCCCTCCTGCAGGTTGCCGTCCTTGGAGGCCAGGCCGGTGCTGGTCATCTCCTTGATGAAGATCTGGCTGCCCAGGCGGAGACCGTACTCTGCCAGAACGACAACACAGTGGTGCAAGAGAGGTACCGACATCCGTTAGTTCAAGGCAAAGTATAGCAATGCCGCAATACATGTTGAAATAACTCTTGTTACAACGACAGTGTCAGTGAATTGACAATTTTCAGGACTTTTAAGACCTTTTTTTAATACCTATACAAAGAAAAAAGAAACAAACAAAAACTGGTCAAACGTTGGCCAAATTGTCAAATAATATAAGAAAGAGGCAAAAATAATAATAATAATAGCTGATCTACGAGCTCCTTGTTGATCCTCTGTGGAACCGACTCAACCGAGTCAAACCAAATGAAATGCCTCGACGCAGTTCAGAACCACTGCTTTACCGTGCCAAGAGTAAAAAATACTCATTATGAATGACCTTAATATTATTTTTTATTTAAGTATTATATTCCCAAAATACAAGATCTAAAGGAATATCATTACGTGTTTCTCTCTCTCTCTCTATAAGATCTATCAGAGTATAAATGAGACTCGACGTGTGTACCTTCGTTGGGTCTGTTCTTGACCAGCAGGATGTTGACAGGTTTGTCCAGAGGCTCCAGCCTGGAAGGGTCTGGAGACGGGGGCGTGGTGCCCTGCAGGTGCTCCCTGCTCTTGGCTCTGGAAATATACCTCCCCCCCCCTCCTCCTCCTCCTCCTCCTCCTCCTGCGTGGAAACATAATAGCACACAAAGACACACACATTGTGAGTTTCTATTGGGAAAGTATAAAATGGCATTGTCAGTCACGTCTTTGTACATACGTAAGTCTTTAAGTGTCTGTCAAATCTATGCCGTGTGCAGTTCATTTTGTTCACAATGCTTAAAAAGCAAAAAAAAAACAACAAAAATCATTCATCGGCAAAAACTCGTACGACAATTAATCGTCGACTAAAAGGTCACCCACCTCCTCCTCCTCCACGTTCGGACTCCGCCCTGTCTTTGCTGCGGCCCCGGCTGCGGTAGCGCGGCGCGCGCTCCGGGCTGGGGTCCTCCTCCCGAGGCCCCCGGCCCCGGCTCCCCCCCTGGCTCCTGGGGGCGTGACTCTCCGGGCTGGGGGAGGCTCTGCCGCCGCCTCCTCCTCCTCCTCCTCCTCCTCCTCCTCCTCTCTCCTGGCTCCTCCCACCACCTCCTCCTCCTCCTCCTCCTCTGTACTCGGGTTTCAGGTAGACCTTGTCGTCGGGGGTGGCGTTTCGGCCGATGGTGTCGTGGTGCCAGCCGTTGTCGCGGTCGGTGTCACTGTAGCACTGGGTGGTGGAGGGCGGGTAGTCGAGGCTCTGGCCCCCCGGGGACGGCGGCTGTTTCTGGGTCACCCTGCACGGACGCTTCACCGTCTTAAGACGAGACGGCGGAGGGGGAGGAGAGCGGGAATAGCGACGTTACAGACCAATTCGTATACACATTCTCACCAGGGCATTTTCCCCACAATGCATTTACCCAATTTCTATGGGGTAGCAAAAAAGCTCTTGCTTCATTGTGCTACTATGACTGAAAGGTTAGGGTTAGTGTAGGGTTAAAGCCAATACATAATCCTTTCAACGTCTGTTTCATGTCATATGAAAGCAGGGAATCATAGCTTCAAATTGACATATTGGTTGTTCAGTTTGACCCACCAGTTTTGGAGATATGGCTTATAGAGTAATGTCTCGCCGAAAACAGCGAGTTGAGAAAACAGCCTTGAAAGGTTCACTTCTGTGGTCTCTAACATTACACCTAGCTACATGTTTAAGCATTTAATTCATATTTACAATTTCAGCTCTGACACTTATTTCAGACATGATCTAGTATGTGAAGAGTCTGCCTGTGCTATTAACTCATTAAAAAAAAAAAAAGGGGAAAAAAAGTTTTTTTCCTCTGGTGAAAAGCAGGAATTCGCGCGATGGCAGTCTCTCAGTCAAATCTGGTCACATTTGATTACTGTAAGATACAGCACCACATGAAATAAATACTGTAAAATAGCCTCTCTTTATAGCAATATGAAAATGACTAGTTTTCGGTTGTGAGCTTGCAAATGTTCCCCCCCCACAGTAGGGATGCTAGTGTTCAAGTGGTGAGAGAGGCAGCATAATACTCACTATCTTGGCTGCTTTGCCACACTTGCGCAGCGACTGAACAGCGAATGAATGAGGCACATTTTCCATGGAGATGGAGTTGACCAGAACAACACGATCCTTCTCACTGAAAGACAATACACAGTACACAGCAACCATTACAATACAGTACACATACACACTACACAGTGACAATTACTAATGACTGCGTAAGGACTACAAAATACAGTAACACAGCAAAGCATTACTAATCACAGGCAAGATTACAAATCATTGTCAAGTCAGAAATGTGTGCAGTACTTTTTTCAAACCGTTATGTATGACGATTTCTTTTCTTTTTTTTTTGCATAGAAGTGTAGATTTGTACGTCTTTAACCCATTCTGACCTGAGATCAGATTCATACGAGGTTTCCACTGGACACACGCTGGTCTGATGAACCCATTCTGACCTGAGATCAGATTCTAAAAATGTCAGTCGTTCTTCGAATCTTTAAAAAATAGCAGACCTACAAGCTCGTATCGCGCCACTCGGTGGCGCGATATGAGCTTGTAGATCTGCTATTTTTCAATAGCTAAAGCATAACATGATGCCAACACCAAAATGGGTGCCCGGTCAGAATGGGTTAAATGTTCTGATGAATTTAAAATGGAGTACTCTGATGTAGACAAGTCTCAGTGCTTTTCCTGGTTATATCCTCGTAGCAGTCTTTTGGGCTGTATTTTGCGTGTCTTAAGTACCAGGTCTTATTCCCTAACTTGAGTAAACTAAAGACCTGGAGGCGTGGTCAATGCTCTTTGGCCACTCAGAATAGCCAAATGGCATTGACCACGCCTCCAGGTCTTTAGTTTACTCAAGTTAGGGAATAAGACCTGGTACTTAAGACACGCAAAATACAGCCCTTTGTATTGGCCTGAACTGTATCCATTCTACAAACTGTCAATCAAACGTTCAACCAATCAATCAATCAATCAATGGAATTGTATTCAGAAGACTATGACTAAAACTACTATCAAGATCTGCTGTAAAATATAATATTTCTGTAAAATAATGCAGTGGTTTTCAACCAGTGGTCCGGGTTTCAACAGCGTTTTTTTGCGGTTTCTCAGGTGGTCCCTGATAATAAATCTCTTGGGCGTATAACATGAAACCAAATGGACCCTTATGGGTCCTTTTTAAATTAGTGTTAAACATTTAGGGAATGCAGATTGTTTTTTATTTCATTTTTTTTCCATCATGGAACTGTGGACAGAATGGTATATCCAACGACAAACAAAATGTTCAAAGAGGCTAAATGTCATCAAAACGGTGGTCCAAACGTGGCTCAAATTCCCAATAAATAAATGGGCCTTGAGGGTTGAAAACCACAGATTCAATGCCCGGGGGGGGGGGGCCAAACGGCGGCGGATGGTTCCGGTTGGCGGTATAACTCACAACAGCAGTCCGTCGGCGGGTCCGCCCTGCAGGACGTCCGACACGATGATGGAGGTCTCGCCGCTGTCCGCGTTGGGGTTGTCCCGCCCTCCCGAGACGGCGATGCCGAAGCCCATCTTTGAGTCCTATACAGAGAGGGTCACCGTATGTTTATGTTTATGCATTTGATATTGGACATAACAACCACATTGCTCATTGCAATTCATTCACCACTTAATGTCCATAGGAGACTCTTCTGAAAATGCAAAGTCAAAAGAACACCCAATCTAAAAAATAAGAAGTACATTCAATAAGAAGTACGTACATTCAAGTGAAATTTACTTTAATTTATAGACCTTTATTGATGCCATACTGAGTCGTACAGAGGGACACCATAGACCATTTTACGTCATAGTGTCTGAGCAAATCGGCTTAGTGTCTATTTCCGTCCTACACAAACATTAAATTCCCATTGGCGACGAATGGAGACTTTAACGTCATATTGTGTGAGCAAATAAGACATAGGGGCGGGCTATATCTTGCACCACCCCCTTACCCCTTATCCCTAAACGCATTAGCCTTTTATAATATTTTGAAAGACATTTTAAAACCCTCGGACTGCCATCCCAATATAGCAGCTTTTCAGTGCCTTCTGCCATCTCTATTCATATTTTTAATTCATCATTTTAATGCCAATAGAAAAATCCGTGATATACACTATATATCTCATTCTGACACGGCAATCCTATAGTATTATACCCAGTCCTGACGGTGGCGGTAACTTCACCATTATGCCGATTTTGACCAAATGGAGCGAATCAGGCGATAGCACTTCTGGTTCAACGAACAATAACATTCGCTAGTTTGTTGCACTGTGCTACACAGTCAGATGTCCGGGATGCTAAGCTATCATCGTATATTTGTATATCCAAGTCAAATTAAGCTCTCATCAAGCCTCAAATATCGCATTTTACGCAGGGATGCACATAAAGGCCGCGCATGCGTGATTGACCGTGCACGCGAGGATTTCGGCCGGTTTTAGGTAGCTTACATCGGCCGTTAGTCAAACTAGACAAAAGTTGCTACATTATGCTACATTAAACCCGATTATAGGGAATAAAACAAACCCGTCAATTCCGTCAACGGAAGCTTTAGATTTATTGATTCAATCCGTAAATTCCGTCAACAGTAGGGTTTAAAATAGTTCAACTAGTAGTTCGACTACATGGACACGTTGTGAGCGTGTAGATCGGCTAGTTGAACCATTTGAACCAAGTTTTCAAAATTGTAAAAAAAACAAAAGGCAAATAAGTTCAGGGATAAGGGGTGGTGCAAGATAGGGCCCATAGTGTCTATGTTAAGTCATGATGATGTACGATGATAAGAGCGCCTCACTTCACGTGGGTGTGGTTTTTAACACATTCTGGGCGGTAACCCCTTTAGCTATTGAAAAATAACAGATCTACAAGCTTTTAGTTCTGCTATTTTAGAAAAATCGTGAAAATGTGGCGCACATTTGGAATATATATTCTTTCAGAGCGAACATTTTCAACTCACATGTTTGCTTCCGAGGGGGGTCCCTGGAACAACATATTATCAGACGGGGGTCGGCGGCCAATTACATATATATTTTTGGGGGTCCTTGACATTAAATAGTTTGAGAACCACCGACATAGAAACAAAAGGTTTTTTCAGAAAACTGTCATGATTTAGAAGACATTCTGTAGAATCGGTCTCGGTCTAAATGGGTTAAGGGGCGCTAGCCCCTTCTATAAAAAGCTTTTGTCCCCACACGTCTTGCCATTGACCACGGTAAGAGAATTCCGGTCAAAAATGTCCGCTAAACTTTGTCCCCGCCCGTCTCAAGTTTTGCCATCGACGATGAACGGATAAATGACGTCAGAAATAGAGGGTATGCGCATGCATACAGTGAGTGGCAAAGTGAGTATTAACGTCGATTAAGACTTCGAGACAGACTTTTCTGTTTGGATGTATGGGCTTGTCAACTTGTCAAGGCCAGGAGGTCTTTTTGCCACTCAGTAGATGTTCCCGCATAGCTTCCAGTTATGATGATGTTGTCACGCGCATACCTACCCTCTATACTGTACAAAAAGCAAGGTAAACAGTCACGTAAGTGAAGTACAGAGAGAACAATGCAGTGAATCATATAGAAACCAGGATGCCAGGTAAACAATGAACCTAGCATCTGTCCAACTCTAAACAATATCTAAATAACATTGTGTACATTTTGTGGTAAAATAAATAAAATAAAAACCATTTGCAGCGAAAAAGACAGAGACCAACCAGACGCTCACAGGAGATTACAAACGCCTTGAAAAGTACACGGTGTGTAGGAGGAGAGGAAAGTATGGAGGAGAGGAAGTGAAATTTAAAACAAAGTCTATACCATGAAAGAAAACATGGTGTTCACCAGGGTAAGAATTATTAGAACTATTTAATGGTTTTGTATGTCGTCGTTGCTCCAGTTCTTGCCCTCTGTGAAGACCGTGAACATGTTGGCTTCCATGGAATAAACGTAGTTTTAAGAATAGAGGCGAGCCGAGTGCTGCTGAGATACAAAAGAGGTGATGACATCACATCGTGACTTCACAGTCCTTGTGGTGATGAGGTGCTCAAAGTTTAAAACTAAGTTTATAATGAAGAGGAGTCCCATCGGGACAGGCTTCAAGCACACTCTTGAGCAAGGATAGAATGAAAAACAGTTATTAATAATAACATTATTTATATTATTAATAATGAAGGTTTTTTTTTTTAATCTATCCTTGCTCTATCCAGACTGCTTGAAGCCTGTTCTGACGGGACCGCTCTTCACACTTTGTTTTAAATGCATCATCCTCTCCTCCACATTTCTTTGTGTTCGAATGTCTTTTTATTTTCTTAAAAAAAAAAAAAAAGTGCTATAGGGGGTGAAGTGGATTCTGAAGAGCTGAGCGATAGAGGGTGAGGTCTTCAGACTACGGCAGTTATTTTACTCCAGTTTGGGAGAAGAGTGTGGGACGTACTGTATGGAGCGCTGTCCAGCATTCCCGTGTTAGCTGATCTAAAGTGAGTGGGAACTGGGAAGGGCTTGTGGGGTTGGATCGCGTCTTATTCTGGGGGGTGGCATGCTTTTGGTATAGCAGTGGCGTGAGCGAGCGTCCGGAGTGCGGACATTCCCAACATGGGCGCGCCCGAGGTGTGAGTGACAGCCTCGTAAATAAGCAAGTTGGGGTCCAGCTAGAGTTCCGCTGCTTCGGGAGGATCAAAGCCAGCAGATACACCCGACAGTAGACAGGCCTGCATGCCCGCCTCTGGCAGCTTTCTGTAAACGCTCTATACCAGTGGTAGGCAGCAGGTGGCCCGGGGGCTAGAATATTCTGGCCTGACAAATAATTTCCAATAGCTGACTGACAAGTCCAGGTAGTAAGAATGTGCACAGCAATAGCGTTGAATTGATGAAACCGGGTAGGACGAACAAATAGTTATTTTATGTTTTCACTGTCAACCTTCCTCTTGAGACTGTTGGATGAAAAATCTCTCTCAAACTGTGTTTTAGATGCCTTATGATACATTGTTTCTCTCCATTCTAAGATAAGATGTTCTTTTAAAAACTTTTTTTTGATGGATTAAATATCCTCTAAGTGCCACATTCAAGGAGGAGGCCTGCAGCCAGTGCACACAGATGTATTATTTCTAACAATATTATTGTATTATTATTGTATATAAGGTTCCTCCAGGTCCTAAATTAGGAATGGATTCATTGTGTTCTGGCCCACCATCTACCGTCTTTGAAAGAGTTCTATACATTCTAGGTAAGAAATAGCCCATGCAGTTGTTCAAACTTGAAATTAGAGTTGTTGAAACTTTTTAAACACCACAGTTTTAAACTTGAGTTTGAGTAGATGTGCAATTAATCAAGATTCAGAACTTCTATACAAATCCAGTCCAGTGTCTGTCCATCTCAAATAGTGGGGCGTGTGTATGCCTACTCCAGGCCTACGTCAGAGCACGGCGTGCTTCTTGTCGACTGTGGAGTGGACTCACCCACTGTAGCAAAGATTCTTCATTTAGGAAGATACACCAACACGGTACAGTACACAAATCCTACAAGTAGTCTCCTAAATTAAGAGTGTATGTTGGGACGGAGAAAGGTTGAAAATAATAGTACATTTTCTCCTGATTTGTATGAAAATTTGGGGAATATGGTGCAGCTTGTGACGATCGGTTCCATATGTGTAGTTCCGTGACCATGGAGCTAAAGAGTGATTCAGAAGCCGTGTTCACGATCACTCTTCCAACTCCAATCTGCCTCCGGTCTCCTAAAAAGTACAGTAAAGCGGAGATGGCATGTCTTGCTATTTCCGTCTTGGACTGTAGTGACAGTGTGGTCTGTCTAGTGTGACAGTGTGACAGTCGACTCACCCTCTGCAGTGTGACAGTGTACTGTTCCCACACCGTTTCTTCCATTCCTGAGCTCTGAAACGACACACAACACCACCAGCTTAGTCAACATGATCATTGTTATGATTTAGGCTCGGCTCAGTGGCGAAACACTCAATCTGCGTAAGCGTATTGTTGATATCCATGATATGATGACCGTCCACTCTTGTATCAGAGAGACCGAATGTATGTGCGCAATGATATGAGATGCATGCATGCATGCTCTGTTCCAGTTCATTCCGTTCTTCTTATCCTCGTTTCCATATCGGCCAGGCACGTCATATAATCCGCTGTTCACACTCGTGCGTGTCTAATAAACTAGAATATAATGTGCAATGCGGCCTGCTGTAGACATCATTTATGTTCTCCGCACATGCTGATCCTCACCCACCACCCCTTTGGTTTAGACGGGAGGCTCACGAGGGACCACTCAGGTGGACAACCAAAATCACGACAATCATCTGCTTTTAAAAGTTTCAAGGTACATTAAAGGAGAATTCCACGCTAGAAGGCTTTCTTACCTTTCTTTGTAGTCCCCACCAAAGAGGTCCAGGTGTTTTTTTTTTGTGCAAAAACTCCTTATTGGCTATTTCCCCTACCATAAGCCCTCAATGAATTGCATTGAATTTAATGGGAATTGAATGGGGCTATGGGGTGTTGTGATAATTCGCTTATTTACATCGAAATAAGTAGTAAAGTGTGCCGCTTGGGATATTATTTACATTATGAAGAGAGGATATATACAAAAAATATATAATTATGAGCGATGGAAATAAGCGAATTAGCACATGACAACACCCCATAGCCCCATTCAATTCCCATTCAATTCATTTAGGGATTATGGTAGGGGAAATAGCCAATAAGGAGTTTTTGCACAAAATAACACCTGGACCTCTTTGGTGGGGACGCAACGACTACAAAGAAAGGTAAGAATGCCTTTTAGTATGGAATTCTCCTTTAAAAGGGGGTGGAAGCAATAATATGTCTGTTGAAATACGTGTTAAATAGCCTCTATATTCTCATGGTAATCATTGCTAGAGTGTTTTTTCAGTAAGAGGGGTCTTACCCAACTCTCTTAACAGAAAATAGTGAAATTGGAAGTTAGTAGACAATGTGGAACTACAACAATGAAGCACATACACACACACTCACAGGTATGCATAGTATTATGTAGACACGTGCGTGCACATGAATACACACGTATGCATGTTATGTAGACACACACACAGGCATGCATACTATGTAGACATATAGGCACGTGCACACACAGGTATGCATACTATGTAGACATAGACACACACGTATGCATACCTACAGTATGTACACACACACACACACACACACACACACACACACACACAGCAGTAAACAGCTTGTTGTGGTGATAAAATAGTGTTTAAGAGGGAACTCAATGTTGTTTGACCAGTTCCAAGAAGAGATGTACGCGTGCGCATGTGTGTGTGTGTGTGTGTGTGTGTGTGTGTGTGTGTGTCGTTCCATTTACAAAAAAATAAAAGATACAAGCTACAAGTAGTAAATCTGCAATTTTTGGCTAATGTGAACCCCCCCCCCCCCCCCCCCCCCCCCAGATTGTGGATGTCGGGGTGCCAGTAGTTAACAAAAGTGTCATGTTAAGAGTTTTTTGAGCATAATTTTACAATCGTTTAATTGCAATTATTTCGCCCACAGTAACGACACGACATTCTCATACAGTCCATTCCCTACGGGGAGGAAAACTGGAGCCAGAAAGAGGTTGAATGGAAGGCATTGAGGTCAAGGAGAGCCGGCCGGACCAGCTTAACGATAAACAATATGTCACTGCTGTAGGGGCAGAAACCTTATCCTCCATATACATACAGTATACAGTAAAAGTAGCTGAGCTTGTAGATTGACTATTTTCATTTTCTGTGAACGTGACAGTCGCCAAGTGTGTCTGTGAGTATTAATAAATATAGAATCAATGAAAAGGTATTTAACAAGCACGGCAGCTCGTGACCAAATAATAACTACATCGGATCCATTAGACATTCTTAATTCAACAGTGGCGATATATGAGAATGTGCATGTGAACACAACCCGCCCCCCCACTACATAATATGCATACCTGAGTGTGTGAGCCTCATGTGTGTCTCACACACACACACACACACACACACACACACACACACACACGAGGAGTGACCCAAAAACAGCCTCTCCTTGGCACCGCTACAGTGCTGCCTCCCTAGAGTCACACGCTGGCTGTTTTTCCGACCATGTTAGATTCAGGCGTGTTCGTCATGTCACGTGTCTGTCAAGCTGCATGCTTCCACTGCGAGATTGAACCACATCAATTTACAATTTAGGCATTTAGCAGACGCGCTTACATTTAATCCAGGGCAATTTACATTACATTTAATCCAGGGCGATTTACATTAAGCACGAACAAAACATGGCGATATACATCATATACATAAAAGACTAGTAATCATGAATCATACGTACGCTATACGGACATTACAGTGGAATATATCTGTATAATGAAACCATGCATATATACGATAAAATGCTACATAATGTTACATGAGTCAAGCCTGTGCATTCGCCTGGAAGGTCGTTGGGCTAGGGCGAGTGCTACAGCAAGTGCTACAGGCCAAGATGGAGTCTGAAGGCGTGGGTTTTCCCCGACTACGGCAGAAGAGTGGGAGTGAGTGTGCAGTTCTGATTGTAATGGGAAGTGCATTCCATAGTTTTGGGAGCATTTTAGTACACGCCTAGAAAACCCCCCAAAAAATCCTATTATTTGACACTGAAATCCTCCCCATAGACGATGACGGAGGGGCTCCGTCTCTACCGAAGTAACTTGAGCCCACGGGAGACACAACCGAGTTGCGCTGCGAAGTTCGGTAGAGGCAACTCAGCCCCGTCCGAGTTGTAACCCGATATGGGCAGAATAGTAAATAATGTCAAAAGCTTTTCTAGGCGTGTATACGGAATTGCAATTCTGTGCCATTTCGCCGTATTTCTGTGAGATGGGGTTGGGATAAAAGGAGAATTGGCCTTGGCTCGAAACGTTGTCAATAAATAACCACAGAGCAGATGAGCGTGCAGGTTTATTCTTTCTTGTACATTTTCTTGTATCAATTACACACCCCATGAAGCCTTGAATTCATGGAGATTTGTTTTAGTTTTGGTCGCATTGCTGATCCAATAATTTGATGAGTGGGTCATCGGTCAATAGACTTAATGGGCTCTACGCATAGTTGCATGCATGCTTCCCTACTTCCTTCCTTCACAGGTGTTACTGTACCAGTGATACTAATGAAGGCTCCGTTCCATTCTGGTCAAACAGAGTCAGGCTGCTGCCATTGTGCGTGTTGGCTCACTGGAAACACTCTGCTACACCAAGTGTCCTTGGGTGGGTTCCAAATGTATGGGTCCGTGTACAAAATTAGTTTGGCTATAAATGTAGTGTACAAATGGAACCAAATGGACCCGTTTTATTTTTACACTCAAGAGTTATGGGGGTGCTTGAAATTAAAAGGTTTGAGAACCACTAAAATGGAACAGAGCCTTAATTAGTACCTCAGACAGTTTGAGCCTTTTTTATTCAACAGGGTCCAAGCAATAAAATGACGTTTCGAATCTTTCGATGCATCCGTCACATCTTCAGTTTTCACTCTTTATTGGAGTCCTCCACGTGAAAAAAAGAATGTATGAACCAATTATTGTGTGACATTGGCTAATTGAAGGGCCTGCCCCTGTATCATGTTAGTAACTTAGTACTTAAGCCTCACAGTGTTTCCCCCTCTGGCTATATGACCTGACGAAGACGTGACAGATACATTGAAACGCTGCCATTTTATTGCCTGCACGCTGTTGAATAAAAAAAAGGCTCAAATGGTCTGAGATGTTCCAGTGCCTTCCTTGTACCCGCTACCAGTCCTGCCTCCGAGATGCACCAGACCAGCCCAACACAGGCTTGAGGCGCAGTGGAACCCCCTTGTCCCTAATTAGTATCATCGGTAACACCTGTGAAGGAGGTAGCGAAGCGGCCCGGAAGTAGGAAGAGTTATTATGTAATATGTGTGCATAGAGCCCATTGAGCCTCCTGGCGGAGTTTCCGCCGGTCATCAAATTGATCGAAAATAAGTCCTTTTATTGGGTGAACTATTCCTACCCATTTAGACCTGCTGCACGTCGTTATACCTTTCAATCCGGATGCTACTGTGTCCGTTTGGTTTTAGCTGAACAAACATTAAAAACGCCATTGACAATGGACAGAGTATAATGTCTGTTTAGTCGCCAACACAAACGTTAAATGCCATTAACAATGAAGGGAGTTTAATGTTTGTCTCGTCCGTGGCGGTTTTACATCACCAACGTCATAATCATTTCATTTTAAATGTTTTAATAAGGCTTGAGGTTTTCAGAAGCCTTGGGTTTTAGAAGGCGTTCCTTTTTAGAATGGGCCTCGGGTCTAAATGGGTTATAAGCCCTATTTTACACTTTCAAACATTTTAAAAACAAAACCATACAGTAGCAGATCTATATACGGGCTCACTTTGTTTGCGCGCACACACACACACACACACACACGCAGCATTGCAAGCTTGTGGATCTGCTACTTGTGATGCAGTGGTATGATCAAGTAGGGCGTTCATTTAACCCATTCTGAACGGGAACCCATTTTGGTGTCAGCGTCATGTTATGCTTTAGCTATTGAAAAATAGCAGACCTACAAGCTCATAGCGCGCCACCGAGTGGCGCGCTACGAGCTTGTAGGTCTGCTATTTTTGAAAAATCGAAGAACGACTGACATTTTCAGAATCTGATCTCAGGTCAGAATGGGTTAATCAGACCAGTGTGTGTCCAGTGGAAACCTCATATGAATCTGATCTCAGGTCAGAATGGGTTAAAAACAAATCACACCCGTGTGAACAGAGTGGGGCATCTCTCTCTCTCCATTCACTCACCGACACTCCGCTCTCCCTGTCGAGTCACAGCGGCCACGTGTGACACGCAGTGTGTTTCAAGTGGCGTGTGACGTGAACGCTATGTGACATAAAACATCAGCTGATTCCTCTATACGGCCACACACTGCTTCACTTGCACTAAAATCACTCTAGTGGCCGCCTCTGGTATGGCGGGCACGCACACGGCTGCCTTATAACCATACAGTCATGATGTCATCTACTCTGCAAAGCTCACACGCACACACCTATTTCTGGCGAGGAGTCGGACATCATTTTAGGATGACGATCTTATGAATGGTATTCTTTTTTTTATTTTTATCCCACGATTTTGTAACCCATTTTTCACCCCTGTGTCAATCATCTAATGTGATCCTGGGCTATACACACCCTCCACCAACCTAGTCCCCATATATGGGGGACAAGGGGAGAGCAACGGACTTGAACTCATGCTTCCTTCATGCCCGAGTGTCCCAAGTTGCTCCTTTTACACCTGACAGGGGGGAGTGTCCCTGGTTGGACGTAGCGTGTGGAAGGAACACGTTATTCCAACCAGTTCCTTTCCCCTCCATCAGGCGCCCCGGCTGGCCAGGGGGTGGCAGTTTAGTGACCAGGATTACTGCATGTTTTTTGTGAGGGTACCTACCCTAGGGGACACGGGGAGAACATGCAAACTCCACACAGAAAGGCCCTTTCGCCAACCCCGCCTTTGGGTATGGGCACTGATGACGCGGAGGAGGAAACACGCCACCAGCACCCACAGCGTCCCGAGCGGGAATCGAACCCAGGACCTTCTAGCTGTGACAGCACTACCAACTGTGCCACCGTGCCCATGAATGAATGGTATTCTTAAACCATTTTTAACTGTAAGACTAGAGCTGAAAAATAGCAGATCTACAAGCTTGTAGACCAGCTATTTTTGGGCGAATGACTCTGGCACACAACTAGTTAGGTATATAATCATGTTGTAGTAGTTGTACTCTAATTCTAAACCCTGAAGCTGACTTCTAAATGTCTTATCCTAATCGGAATCCTTTTCTAATTGTAAACGTCTCTGTAAAAAAAAAAATTCAACCATAAAATAAAATAAAATCTGCTGAGGACCAGCAAAATGGTTCTCACAACATCTCTCTGCAATTCTACTATACTTGATTACTTGTGAGGACATCTGGTCCTCACTAGGCGCGCACGCACGCACAAATTACCCTACAGTAGTACAGTCAGATGTGGCTCATATTGGCACAGGGCACACAGTGGGTCATCAATTCTGCCAAGGGCAGGCATGCACGCACACACACACACACACCCCCCTCTTTTCCATCTGTCCCATATGTATTGCAGAATATTGCTCCCAGAAATGGAATGGTCCATGCTACTAACATAATGCACAGTGGCTGGCACAGGACAAACTGTAGTACAGAGTACTCTGTACAAGTAGTACAGAGTACAGACTTCTGATAAATAATGCAATGTCCGCCAAAGAGAGTTACACCACCAAACACTAATCTACTACTACCTTGTGGGAGCAAACACGGAAAACGGCCTTGCAACATGGTTTACGATAGACAAATAAATACATGTCCTCATAACCAAAGCATGAACTCTTGCAAAAAAAACCACGATTAGAAGTGATATATATTTTTGGTAAAAAAAAAAGAAAAAGTTTTGATAAAGAGATAAAGCTCTTATTTCCGATAGTAACTCAGTACTTATCACTTCCAAATATGTTTTTTAAGTTAGTTTGTTTTTTGTATACTGTATAAGTTATCTTTCCTGATTGGATCAATTGGCGTTAAGAGTTCTCAATCTCTGCCCGAACCTTACCCTACCCGACCCGGCCCGACATTTTCGGGTATGGTAGGGCCCAAAATGCACGATAATTAGTCGGGCCGGGCCAAGTCTTTATAATAAAAAATAACAATTCTGTTGTTTGTGTAATGTATTTATATATGAAGAGGGCTGAGCTGGTGAATGTTGGCGATTCACTTTTACAGTTTAGGCTATAGAGCACCGAAGTCCTGACGTAACTCGCTCATCCCTTCGATTCCCCTGGTTCGCGGAAGTCATTTCTCTATGGAGGATAACATGGGGTGATCTCAATATCGTCTACTATAAGCGTTGCGGTCCAAAAATAAACAAGCTGTCTCGGCTGTTATTGTCAGGGAGGTGTCTCTGTATCGTTTGCAACAGTCAGTCACTCATATATGATATACAGTCTGCTTCTAGCGAAAATGTAACTAATTCAGTAGCAGTAACATTAGCGTTTTCTCTCAGTCAGTTGATTCTTCATATCCATAGGAGTGAAGCGGCCGGGATGACATGTTTATTTTTTCAAACACAGTTCTTATACGAGGCGATCTAAAATACCCCCCTATGGGGATTACAATGCAAATAAAAAGTACATGAACCTGTGAATTTGCGCCCTCTACCGATATCGACGTCAGACTTCGGTGCTCTATACTATTATGTGACTGGACTGCTGGAGGAGGCGATGATCAACCAGAGAAGTACGTATGACAGAATAGAACGTTGGTCGTTGAACTTGCTATACCGCTGTCTGGCCTCTGGTTTGCGACCCAAATGAGCTGCTTACAGTGCTTATAGTGCTCAGCACCAAGTATACAACTTAAGTTAACCATATGCTTAAATGTTTCATGAGACCATCGATGCATCCGCAATAGCTCGTTTTGGACACATCGGGTCGGGGCTTAACGAGACACGTCATGCTGTCTCATTGAACCCAGCTGGGGGAATAACCTAAATGACCTATAAATCAACGTCACCACGGTAACTCAATGTCTGCCAACGACTTCATTAACTGCTTTTTTAGCAACTCCCGTAGCGCCAACGACGTCTTTATCGCCTTTTTAAGACGTGTATATAACGTTGGGCAAAGAAAAAAAAAAAAAAAAAAGTGGCGACGGAAGAGTTTTAATGTTCACTGCATACACGTTGCAAGGTTACATGATGACCAAGCAATGTCACAGTCCACTGTAGGCTACAGCCATTTGGTTTCCAAATCGTAGCGCTATATATACACAGCACCGCGTGTGCCCAAAAGAACAGATCTGCAAGCTGTCGACGCGCCATCGAGCGGCATGTCGATTGTGTGTCTGTCCTTTTGGTTGGGCAACGCACATTACGCTGGTACAGTATGTGGCTTCGAGAGACACCGATTAACGCAAACTGTATCGCCGGGTAGATTATAGCCAAGTTGTCATAATATTATAATTGTCACGGTGAACGATGCAAAAGTTGCACTTTGCTAACGGGGACAGTTGCACATTATTATTAACTGCGTCACTTCAGAGGATCGCTGCCCTTGATCCAGAAGAGGTTTAAAGGGGGTGTCAGTGATTTCAGTCAAAAACCCTTAGGTTTCGTTTTTGCCTTGGGACACAAGCTTTCATCCAATCAGGATAGAGAACAAAAACGAAACCTAAGGTTTTTTGACCCCCAGGGGTTAACTGGGGACAGGGAGGAACTCCTTATATGGTCAGCACACTCTATAGTATAGAGAGGATTATCACAACAAAACAAAAAAATAAGTGATATTTGAATTAAGTGAAATCACTGACTCTACCTTTAACTCACCCCTGGAAACCATTCCAATGTTGGAAATGGAACACTATCAGCCAATTAACGCGAGTTACATAAATCCTTTATTTCGGCGAATATTATAGTCCGTTCTCCGACACACTCGTCTCAATGACATTTCGATCCACGGCGCCAGGGCCATAGGCCTAAAGTGGCATTTTTATTTTTCTTCACTTTTCGGGCCAAACATTATGGTCATTCTTAGGGTCGGGCCGGGTAGGGTAGGGTAGGGTCGGGCCGGGTAGGGTAGGGTAATAGGGTAGGGTAGGGTAGGGTAGGGTAGGGTCGGGCCGGGTAGGGTAATAGGGTAGGGTAGGGTAAGGTAGGGTAGGGTAGGGCCGGGCCTTAGTTTTCAGGCCCGATGAGAACTCTAATCGGCAGCCTGAACTGAAAATGTATTCTCTAAAGAGGAGAGACAGAGAGAGTTACTGAACTATCTGCACTTATGACTTACCATCAGAATAAAGAGCTATTTAACACGTATTTTACCATTATAATACATCCCCTTTAACTCATGAGAGGTCAGCGGGTTTGGCAGCAAGCAGTTAGTATATAGTTATCGATTGTAATACCATGCTTGTTGTGACGCTGCTGCGGCTCGTTGTGAGCTTGTAGATCGGCTACTTTTTCGCCGCACAACACTAAATGTGAATATATATATATATATATATATATATAGGGAAAACTCTTACCCTGACCTATAACCTCTGAATGTCAAATAGCCCCAACAACCAAACAATTTCACAATGCAGGGAAATCGCATCTATTTCTCAAATTATACTATGTACACTTGTGGGAACATGGTATAGTAATGCGCGCGCGCACACGCACACACAAACACACACACACACACACACACGCACACACACGTCCCACCAGCGTGAGCATGGAAGAGCTTCGAGCAGACGAGTCGAGTTCCACCACCAGACGTCCATGCAGATACTCTGCATCTAGTCCCAGTCCTTGGAGCTGAACCCAGGATCCATCACTGCCCGCTCCTCCTCCTCCATCATCATCTCCATACTCAAACGTGTCCACAGCAGTGGCGCCCGTGCCCTCGGCCCACCAGTACCCTCCGCCGCCGCCGCACCACCCGGGGTAGCGTGCGGCGCCCGCCGCGCCACAGCAGTGGCTCCGCAGCCACCCCGGACTCATCGCCACTTTCCGCCCGAGCGCCGCGTCGACGCGCTTGCGGCGCTTCCTCATCTATAAGAATAATAATAATAATAATAATAACAACCGACCGGCCAAAGGAAGAAAAACGGCTTTACAAGCCAATTAACATCTAATTCAGCGCAAGTCTCTGTACACACTTGGAAATTGGAAAAATAGCTGATCTACAAGTTCACAGCACGCCGCGTTGCGTTGTGAGCTTGTAGATCGGCTATTTTCACAATATCTTGAAGAAATGTCCAAAAATGTGGAATCCCTCGTGCGATGGAGTGTAACGACAACAACAAAGACAAGCTAACTTCAGCAACATGTAGGCTGTGTGCCCACCAAAGACAAGCTATAACTCCAGCAACATGTAGGCTGTGTGCCCAGTACCAAAGACAAGCTAACTTCAGCAACATGTAGGCTGTGTGCCCAGTACCAAAGACAAGCTAACTTCAGCAACATGTAGGCTGTGTGCCCAGTACCAAAGACAAGCTAACTTCAGCAACATGTAGGCTGTGTGCCCACCAAATACAAGCTAACTTCAGCAACATGTATAGGCTGTGTGCCCACCAAAGACAAGCTAACTTCAGCAACATGTACGCTGTGTGCCCACCAAAGACAAGCTGACTTCAGCAACATGTAGGCCGTGTGCCCACCAAAGACAAGCTAACTTCAGCAACATGTAGGCTGTGTGCCCACCAAAGACAAGCTAACTTCAGCAACATGTAGGCTGTGTGCCCACCAAAGCCAACGGGACCACCCAAAAACAAGACGCCTCCAAACAAACAACGCTCGTCGCGGCGGCGAACGGACGAAAACGCTGCAGACGAGGCTCCGAGGACAGAGTCTCGTCGCTTCTTCCGAGGACATGGCCGGCCCCCCCTCAGGGCCCAATGTCCTCCTCTTTGCGCCGCATGCCGCTATAAGCTGCGCGCTGCATGCTGCCGTTCCTCCGGCGACCGAAGCTATATAGCCGGGACTCTCCCACCCTTGCTATATAGCAGTCCGAAGAAGTGAAGTGAAGGGGTTTCTCCTCCCCCCCCGTTCCGCCGTCTCGCCTCATGGACTCGAGACCGGCGGTCCTGACCTCCGATCTGGG
>NC_137867.1:6538509-6568509 GCF_963924005.1 Protomyctophum bolini
TAATGTATATTGCCAGGCTATAATTGTAAATAAATACAAACATTCTTGAAAATAAATAGGCAAACATTGCGAGCTTATAGGTCAGCTATTTTCGGTGAAGAGTTTGATGTAGAGGGGGGCCCGAAGTACAGACCCCTGGAGCACCCCGGTCAAATATTATATATACAGTATAGGGTTTAAGTGGTTCAAATGGATCCCACGTCTCTGTCCACCCGTTAGGTACAACACTCAATAATTCATGTTGGAAAGAACAAGTGTTTAAGTGCTGAGCTCACTAGGACCCCAAGTGGGCACTGTAGGGGAGGGTCTCCAATATGTACCGATGAGGTTTATTTTATTTTTCTCCATTTCCTGACATTGTTGGTAAAAAAAAAGAAAACAGAAAAAGACGGTTACTGTAAGCTCTTATGTTATCCCATTTTGGGGCGGGAACCCCTTTTGGTGTTAGCATTATGTTATGCTTTAGCTATTGAAAAATAGCAAGATCTACAAGCTCGTAGCGCGCCACCGAGTGGCGCGCTATGAGCTTGTAGGTCTGCTATTCTTGAAAAAACGAAGAACGACTGACATAGAAACATAGCTTTTTTCAGAAAACTGATCTCAGGTCAGAATGGGTTAAAAAAAAAAAAAAAAAGAGGGTTACTGTACAGTACGTAGCTCTTATGTTATGCCATTTTACTGTTGAAATTGTACGATGGCATTTATTATTGATTGTATTTCTCTGCGTGTCTCTGCTTGCTGACTCGGTCTGAGTCCTGAGAGTATAGGGCCTAGGTTTCCTTCCAGCACTGAGTGACACACTGTACTCGGCTTCCTCCTGCATGTCTGGGATCAGTGGGATTATTGGGTAGAGAGCATCATTCTCACTGTACTCGGCTTCCTCTTGCATGTCTGGGATCAGTGGGATTATTGGGTAGAGAGCATCATTCTCACTGGCACTGCACACACACAATGTCTAAACCTAACCTCAATCTTTTTCTAATTTATAGCAACCATTTCCGCTGTGACGACCAGGACACACGCACACACACACACACGCACACGCACACACACACACACAGAAAATATCTATAAAAATAGTGCCGCAACGTCATAACACCAACACGAGTTCCCATGGCAACGCAGCATGCTTCTCCTCCGAGGAGAAAAAAAAAAAACTTCTATCCATTTAGGGTCGAAAATATACGTTTAAACCATCCCCAACCAGTGAGGATACGGCAAGTGGGCCCCAATAACTGGCAGAACAAAATATTTTTTATCAGTGTTCATTATGACAGCACATTTTCAGTTAGGTTCTGTGGTTTTTGTCAGGTGAAACCTGACCAACATCTAGGTGTGAAATGTACGCGACCAGTCACGACCTAGTCGACTCCAGGGTTGCCAAGTCCGCTTCCCCCCCCCCCCCCCCACAGTTGCTTGCCTGGTTTTTGGAGGTTGGTTAGCTTATTTCTGGGATCACTGGTAACAACCTCGTGATTGGCTGCTTCTAGCCAATGGGCCAGCAAAGGGGCCTCTCTGGGCAATTAGCCTCGCGGTCCCAGGCTTACTTATCTGCGAAAAGAAAAGCCTGGTCACAAGGTAAGGCAGAGAAGCTATATCGGCGGACTTCTCCTCCGGAATATCCGTCAGATGTATTTCCCCCGGATACGATATTTTCCCGATCAATCACAACACTGAGAGAACGTAAACTGGGCAAATGGGAAGTGCCTAAGGGGAGAGGCATATATCCCTGGCAGCAACGCAGACTGCATACTAACACACACTGACTGTCTGAGGCGGTGACTCGCAACGCAGCAGACAAGCATGATCACTCACAGTCACACTCACGGCTTGACGGGGAAAGACACGTTTGCAATGTTGGAACGTCACTCGATATAACTTCAAACCAAACGCGTGTTACTAAAATAATAACCATGAGCCTACTAATATGGGGGGGGGGGGGGGGGGGGAGAACACAACGGAGACAGCGCACGCAAAAGGCCGCGAAGCGCGGGATTGTGACACAAGCAAGCTACTTGGAAAATGTAGTAAGCTACACTACCAGTTACTCTATTCAATATAGCTCAACTGCAACGAAGCTACGCTACTTGTAGCTAGCTACTGCCCAACACTGCATACACGTTAGTGCAATAATAAATAATCATACTAATATGGGGGAACACAACAGAGACAACGCTTCTTTCACCCGACAAGATTTTTGTCGACTAATTCAGCCGTATAGATGTAGTCGACTAAAATGTATTTTAGAGGCCCTCCATAATGCCCGATTTATTAAAAAAATTGTCTATTTGAGAGTGTGACACACACTCGCAGTCGCAGCCAAGCCTTAAGACTTGTCTAAGTTCTACTGGATATCTTCTCCACGATTACCGCCATAGCATTTGTCGTTTCGTTTTTAGTTGACGGAATTGTCAATATATTAAGTCATAGTTTTGTCATCATAGCTTATAGTTTGTCAGTGAAACCAACTGCTCTCAAAAACTCAGCACTTCAATATGGCTTTCCCCAGCTAACTGCACACGCCTTTAGTTGTTTTACTGTTCCACTGTTTGTATTGATTTTACTCTAGATATAGCTTTTTTTATCGTGTTGTTTTTTATGTATACCTTTGTTTCCTTTATTTTTGTCGTTTTCCCCCACCCCATGTAAAGAGTCTTTGGGTACTTAGGGAAGTGCTATATAATCTAAGATATTATCATTATTAATATTACATACAATAAACGGCAATGAAAAAAAAAAAAATACCTGTCAGACTCATGGTATGTTTTCTTTAAAAACCTTGAACAATTAGTTTTCATTGTGATAAATTGGAACATAAAAGTATATTGATCCAAGCCGGAAAACACCGACATCGATTGGTTGCTCGTTAAAATTAACATGCTCTGGAAGTGAAAATGCCTTTTGGCTGCCGTGTTAACCCATTCTGACCTGAGATCAGATTCATACGAGGTTTCCACTGGACACACACTGGTCTGATTAACCCATTCTGACCTGAGATCAGATTCTAAAAATGTCAGTCGTTCTTTCGATTTTTCAAAAATAGCAGACCTACAAGCTCGTAGCGCGCCACTCGGTGGCGCGCTATGAGCTTGTAGATCTGCTATTTTTCAATAGCTAAAGCATAACATGATGCTAACACCAAAAGGGGTTCCCGTTCAGAATGTGTTAAGTGGCAATATAAGTTATATGTAATAATACGAGTAGCCAGCCACCCAGCAGTAAAAAAAAACCCACAACTTTTCATTTTAGAATCTGCAATAATGTATTTGCACAAACGTTTCATCCAAGGACAGCTCACACACTCTTTTTACTTTGTTCCATGTAGCTCATTTCTTATTGAAAAAGTCCTCCTTCGTCAGCTGGTGTAAATATTTCATCTTTTCATTATAAATAATAAGGAACAATATCCCATTTCAGTGAGTGAGGGAGAGAGAGAGAGAGAGATGGAGAGAAAGTTGGGACAGAGGGAAAAGCAAAAGAGAGACAAAGGGAGAGGTGTGTGCGTAGGTGTGTGCGTGTGTACGTGCGTGCGTGCGGGCGTGCGTGCGTGCCAGAGAGAAAAGGAAGTCTAGTCAGTCAGACAGACAGTGTCAGGGTGTTATATCATTACAAAGAAGTGTTACAGGCCTGCAACACTTTGTTGTTGCAACGCTGTAAATAGCAGATCTGCAGCATGCTGACAGCGCGTTTGTGACCTGCTATTTCCAGCATGCGACGTAGTAATGAATGGCCAATCAAGGCCACTCACCAAGAGGACAGCTGAGAGTGAGAAGACGAGACCACAGAGAATCCTTCTGATCTCTCTCTCTGGTGGGAGGGTTGATAACTATACTCACTCCACCAAGCCTTGAATACGGGGAGATTATTTCGTTTTTTTTGTTGCATTTCTGAGCCAATAATCCAATATTTGCGGTGCAAAACTGTATAAAAGAATATACACAGACGCCAAAACAACTCTCACGGTGTTAATACATGAGACGCCTACTTATGACTCAGGTTCAAAGAAAATGTTTAATTTAACTTCTATTAACTACTGTAAATATTAGTCAAATATTGGATTGTTGGCTCACTAAATAAATGTATGTACTGTATTCAAGGCTTCATGGAGTGTGTAATAATAAATAGACAATATACGTAATTTCTTGGGTAAAGTATTCCTCTTAAAGTGTAGATTCACCAAGCTTCAGTGGCGGATATAACTATAATGAATATATTTACTATAGTTGTACTGTACAATTTAGTTTGTGTTAACATTTACAATCCCACGTTGTCGAAGTGACGGAATTGGAAGGAAGACAAGTTCGCAAAAATACGCAGTTTGAAAATCCACATCCCACGCCTCCCTGCACTCAATTGCCCCAGCATATGACAGAGAGAGAGAGAGAGAGAGAGAGAGAGAGAGGGGGGGGGGGGGGGGGTCCAGAACAAGGATAGAGAGCCGAGATTTCATTATAAGTGAAGTTTAATCTTCAAAGTCGCAGGGAGCCGGGCGCTGCTATACCCAGGGATTCCCTATCGCAGAAAATGACCTTTTCAGCTGACATCAATCTGACAGAGGACAGAGTTGTACCATGTCGTTTTGACGGTGTCTCGCGCTAAAGAAGAAAAAATGCTCACAATGCGTTGAGTGTGACCTTGACCTCAGAGTAGCCAATTATCTTACCACCATTTTTATCCAGAAAATCTAAAAAAAAATCGAATATCTGACTAGTTTCCTTGTTCTGTCCTTTCATTTCTATTCTTTTTTCCCCTTTCCCTGAAAACTACAGGGGGCTTATTGTCCAAAACATGTTCTTCTCACCCACTGTTTTAACACCGGAAAAAAAGTTTGAATACCCTGCAGATGTGACTGATATTCTTGGGGGGGAACATTAGCCAAAATTAGCAGAGGGAGCTTGTAGATTTGGTGTAGACCTTTTCATATCAAGGTCCATCATTGATTTGGCATTTGAGCCACGGACTTGATGAGATTTAGCCTCTCAGGCGCAAGACCTCTGTCCACAATTCCATGATGTATTGAATGTGGTACCATAGGAGAGATAAAAGGGAAACGTTATATATAAATATTTTACTGTCTTTAATTGTGTAGACTTCTTGAAAAATAAATAATGCAGTCGTTTAACAACAATGTGACTCTTGAGAGCATAATATGAAACCAATTGCAGGTCCATTTGATTTCATTTTACGCTCTCGTCACTTAGCTGGGGAACACCCGGAACCCCCTCAAGGACCACTGGCTGAAAACCAATGCTGCAAAAAAAAGCGGTCCAAGTACAGAGCCAACTCGGGTCCAGTTTAGTCTTCATGTGGTTAAACTTGACTTCAGCTCCACAATACTGTGTTGTGTTCCTCCATCTCTGTCCTGCCATGACACCAGCCATCATCACCCTCACACAATAACACACAAACACCCTTCACAAACAGTGCTGGTACACAGAGTTTCCTACACTCCAAACAGTGGAATGATCACACACACACACACACAGCACACGCGCACACACACAGACACACATGCATGCGCCCGCCCGCACGCACGCAGCCACGCACGCAGTGACTGAAAATAGACCATCTACAAGAAAATAGCCAGTCAACAAGAAACTAGACAGACTACAAGCTTGATAGCCAATCTACTAAGAACATAGCCAGTCTACTGTACAAGCTCAAATAGCTGATATAAGAACATAGCTGATCTGCGGTTACTGTACATGTTTTACATCCCAATCTACAAGGAAATAGCCTACAAGCTCAAATAGCTGCCGATGTAGGCTACTGTACAAGCTCAAATAGCCATTCCACAATCAAACTGATTTGATTATACAGCATATTATACATCACACAAAAGTCCCTGACAAAAGTGTCCGTGCATGTATTAATATAATATATAAACATAACAGCTGTTGATTACACATGTTCGTATCATATAAACGCCCGTTTCCCTTTGCGGTCAGAATGTGAACGTCTCCTCCTCCCTCGTCCAAAACATTCAAATCCAGACGGACTGGTCTCGCCACGCCAGACACCACGCCACATCACATCAACCTCGTCTCTGAGAAACAAACAAGACGGCGCGTATCGCATGACGTATCACATGACAAATCTGGCCAGAGTGCATGCATACTGCACATACCAACATTTCTGAGAGGGCTAAACGCTCCCTTTCATGCGTCTCGGATGAAATAGTGGATTTATGCGTATGGGCTTGTGGGCAGCTGTATTCATAAAGATGAACTAGAAATGATGCAGCCGGCCGGAAGTACAGTTTCATTCAACAGTTCCAATGACAGAAATATATATATATTTAGATATTGTCCATCTGATACACTAAGACTCGCAGCTAGTAATTTAACCCATTCTGAACGGGAACCCATTTTGTTGTTAGCATCATGTTATGCTTTAGCTATTGAAAAATAGCTCGTCTGCTATTTTTTGAAAAATCGAAGAACGACTGACATTTTTTTAATCTGATGATCTCAGGTCAGAATGGGTTAATCAGACCAGTGTGTGTCCAGTGGAAACCTCGTATGAATCTGATCTCAGGTCAGAATGTGTCCAGTGCCCGGGACGCTGGAGGAGCGGTCCGGGCTCCTGGGCTACAGTGTAGCCTCACAGGTTTGAGTACCGATCCCAACGACCTGCGTGTCACTCCCCATCTCTCTCTCCCCATTTCCTGTCAGCCTATACTGTCCTATCGATAAGATATATTGTGCATCTGTGTACTGCATGTTTTGTGTATTTGTGTACAGTATGCTTTTTTCTGTATTTGGTTTTCTATGGGTCCCTCTTGAAAATGAGATGCTGCATCTCAAGGGGCTGTCCCTTCAATAAAAATCTGAAATCTAATAAAAAGAAAAGGTATAAAAGCCCCAAAAATACATACAGTACACCAAAAAAGTTATTTATGTGTCCACTCCAGACAGACGTTTGTTTGTTTTTTTTATGGGCTGTTACGAGGTCTGCCTGCCACTGACTACACCTCCCAGCAACCCCCAGACATGTTCAGGCCACTGGGTATCCCCCACAATGCATTATGCTGTTCGACTTAATCGTGGACGGACGCAACCAAGGTTGAATAGAGGTTATGCGTGTGACATCATCATCATCATCATCATCATCATCATCAAACCCGGAAGTTATGCAGGAACGCCTACTGAGTGGCAAAAAACTACTTTCTGGCCTTGACAGCCCAGACATCCAAACAGAAAAGTCATATTTTATTGCATTACATGACTTAAAACAACGTTAAGTTCACTCTGTCACTCACTTTGCCACTCAATCTGCCATTCACTTTATGCATGCGCATACCCTCTATTGCGCACGAATCCATCATACACAAAATTATAGTCATTTCACGCGAGACTTGACTTTGCAGGTTAATAAACGGCAATTAAAGCCAAAAAAGAGAAAAGAAAAGCTCAAAAAAGGGACATTAATAATATACTGTAAGTGGTCTTTTTTTTCATCTATAAAGTAACGTTAACCCATTCTGACCGGGCACCCATTTTGGTGTTAGCATCATGTTATGCTTTAGCTATTGAAAAATAGCAGATCTACAAGCTCATAGCGCGCCACCCAATAGCTAAAGCACGACATGATGCCAAACACCAAAATGGGTTCCCGTTCAGAATGGGTTAATTAGCGGTGGGGCTGAACCCATTTATTACCGAGGCATTCCTTTGTATAGCTTTTCGGCCCCCGGCCGGCATGCACATACAATCTCTAAAGCCTCCCATTTCAGGCAGTAATTACAGTGAGGGGAGAGATAAAGACAGTCATTTTCGGTATTTTAGAACTCTTCCCATGGCCTTCTAAAAAAAAGTACAGGAGCACGCCACAGAGGTCAACTGTCGGCTCAACAGAATGCAGTGAGACAGGGGAGGAGAAATAATGAACGCATTAACAGCCCGTTGTTGCCGCTGTGCATCGTCCATGGGAACTAGGCGACGTGTGTGTGCGTGGTGTGTGTGTGTGTGTGTGTGTGTGTGTGTGTGCGCTCGCGCACGTGCGCCCACCAGGATAGCGGAGCAATGGACATTGTGAGGTCAATTCATTGTGGTCCTCACAAGAGAAAAGGTTGTTTAAACCCATTAAGACCTGAGGCCCCGATTCTACAAATGGCTTCAAAATCGCTAGTTCTTTCTCACACTTTCAAGATTTTTCAAAAATGTCCAAAAATAGCAGATGTATAATGTGTACAAGCTCGCAGCGTGGCACAGAGTGAGCTTGTAGAGCCAATGCTGACATTTTTTAGAGTTATAGGCCTTACGGATATAAGGTACAAATTCAGGTTAGGGCAAGGATTCATGGGAGCTGTGAAAGGTCCATTAATGCACACTCTGAGTTAGAGACCCGCTGTTAGGGTCCATTTGGTTCCCATTAACTATCAATAATTTTAGCTGAGGACCCCATGGAAACCCTTAAAAAAAAAAAAGACCACTGGGGGTTTCCCGGAACCCCACTTTGAGAACCATTGATTTATATAAGATAAAAACACAGCTGGCATGACAAAATGCCTACCTGGTCTTGAAAGCGAACGGCCATCTTGACGCACCGGTAAAGGCAGATGGACAGAAGCACGGACGGTAGCATTTACCAACGGGTAGACGGACAGACGGTAATGTTTAGTATGAACGGTCGGCTACAGAAACGAGCCAGGACAGAGGGCCCGAGAAACAACATCCTGATCGCGCTGAACGCCGCTACGAGCTATACGAAGCAGGCCCTGCAACACTTCAAATCAAAGTGACCGCGCCGCGATTCAATACACGCCGTGAGCTTGTAGTTGTGCAAATTTTTGTAGGGCGCCGTTTGTAAGGCAAAGGAATCAATAAGACTAATTAATTAAGCCGAATATATAAAACATGTTAGAAATGTTTCGCGTCGATTCGTTCTAAAAAAAGGAAAAAAATCGATAATAAGTGCACCTGGGCAGATAATCATAATTATAGGTGCAGCCCTGGAAGAGAAAGTGTCCGAATTAGAATAGAAAACACAGACATTCCTTGCACGCCTGCTGTGCGGACAAGAACGCAAGAGGAGAGCGGCGGAGTGGAGTTACACAAACGGACACGTTCCCCGCAACCCCACGCCGACTGGTTGCGGACCAATGGAATGCCACCTGAGACTAGTAGTGGTGACCTGATGGGCGCTGGGGACGGTAACCCAACCCAGCTCCGTGTCACCCAGCGCACGCCAGCCAGGCCCCCGTTGGATATACATGTATCCGCCCCGGGCACGGAGACAAAAAAGCACTCAGGGTTCAACTCCAAAAACAATGACATGCACTTCCATGAACGCGTGCCCGGGCGAATAATGTCTGCGTTATTATTATTATTATTATTATTTTTTTGCCAATTATACTGAGACCCAAAATGCTTTGCTTATAGCGTGAGAGGTCTTCAACCTCCACAGAAATGTTCACGGGGCTATCTGTTCCCTTCATTGGCAACAACATAAAAAAGTTCAAATATAATTATTTTTGGGAGTCCTAGTTCAAATATGATTATTGTCGGGGGTCCCGCAGTTCAAATATTATTATTTTTGAGAGGCCTAGTGATTTTGTTCGCGTATACTGTACGCACGCGCGCTTTTAGGTCCAGTCCTATTTTAAGTGGGTGTACGCGTGGGGGCTCGCGTGTGCGTGCAAACGTGCGCGAAAAGCCTGGTGTAGCCCGGCTGTCAAATATGATTATTGTTGGGGGTCCCCAGTTCAAATATTATTTTGGGGGGTCCCCAGTTAAAATATATTTTGTGGGTGTCCTAGTTCAAATATGATTATTTTTGGGGGTCCCCAGTTCAAATATTATTTTGGGGGGTCCCCAGTTCAAATATATTTTGTGGGTGTCCTAGTTCAAATATGATTATTTTTGGGGGTCCCCAGAGTTCAAATATTATTTTGGGGGGTCCCCAGTTCAAATATATTTTGTGGGTGTCCTAGTTCAAATGTGATTATTTTTGGGGGTCCCCAGTTCGAATATGATTATTTTGGAGGGTCCCCAGTTCAAATATATTCTGTGGGTGTCCTAGTTCAAATGTGATTATTTTTGGGGGTCCCCAGTTCGAATATGATTATTT
The DNA here is from genome assembly GCF_963924005.1 of Protomyctophum bolini. Taxonomy (NCBI): domain Eukaryota; kingdom Metazoa; phylum Chordata; class Actinopteri; order Myctophiformes; family Myctophidae; genus Protomyctophum; species Protomyctophum bolini. The sequence goes on from NC_137867.1 coordinate 6,548,581, forward strand.
TGGAGGGTCCCCAGTTGAAATATACTTAATTGTGGGGGTCAAATATAATATATTTTGGGGGTCCACAGTTCAAATATGATAGTTTTTGGGGGAACCCTTGCCCTCGGGAGCACTTCACTCCTCTTGCATCACTTCTCGATGCTAGTTTTATAAGCAGATAATATATTTTTAGTTTCCCCTTCCGGCGAGCGATGTCAGCGTCACGCACAACGTATAAATCAGGCTTCCGATCTAATCCAGGAAAAGGTTTGACAGATGGTAATCCGTTTGGTTCTGTGGATGCACTACTCCCTTAAAAAAAAAAAAAAAAAACCCCACAGTTGTTTGGTGGATGCACACTGTATACTCCCTTTAAAACCCCACAGTTGTTCTGATAAACAAAGCAAGCCACAAGAAACGACCGAGTTTACACATGGAGGAGGAGGAGGAGGAGAAGATGGGATCTGTCAGATAGGAGTGGATTCCTGTCAGGATCAAAACGGCTCAAGTATGAAGTCAGGAATACAGCCAGTGGAACGCACCCTTGATGTGGAAAATGAGATGAGACAACTGGTGTGTGTGTGTGTGTGTGGGGGGGGGGGGGGGGTGGGGGGGGTGGGTGTGTGTGGGTGGCGTTTCTTCCCCTTCGGAGCACATGTGGAATGTCTTTAAAGTGGAGCGGAGAGGAGATGATGAGGCTGATGATGTCCGATATTAAATCCTCTTCCTGCAATCAGCTGCCATCTCCCCCATCTCCCCCTCCCACCACCACCACCACCACCACCACCCACCACCCAGCCCTCGCAACCAGAACCTCCAGTCTAAACATCTCTTCTGTATAGGCCCGTCTCAATTATTACATAATCGCCTAATCACATTCTCAAGCATTTTCCAAAAACAATTGAGAAATAGCTGATCTACAAGCTCACAACACGTCACAAAGTATACAATTACTGCGCTATATATATATATATGCCATATCTGTCATATCTACCTGTGCAATTTGTGAAAATGAAGCCTTAAAAACCAAACCTAAAAAAAAAGAAAGAAAATCTAAAGAATTTCAGAACTTTGCAAAAGAATAAAAACAACTACGAAGTAGTCAAACTATAGCCGATCCAGATACCGTGATCATGGCTAATAATGTTGGCAATTTCAATGTTCTAATCAAAACACGTGTTCTCATTGCTGCCTGTCCTCCCTTTCTCGTGTACCACACACACACACACACACACACACACACACACACACACACACACACACACACACATGCACGCTGCGTTGCGTTGCGAGCAGGTGAGATCCATCTGGCAGAGAGGAGAACATTAGGTCACAAGTGTTTGTTCATCTCTCATCTCAACAGCAGAAGCTCTGGAAAGGTCAAGAGCACTTGTACTCCGCACTGCTGATCCTCACTGATCCACAAAATACGTCGGCACACTATGGAAAGGATCACGTTTACCTCCTTCTGCGCTCCCTATAGGCTTGTCACGATTACATTATTAAGTTGACAATTAATTGTCTTACAAATAATTACGATTAACCATTTAATTGTGTCTTTAGCCTTGACCGTTGGACAACCACGACCTCGTGATAAACATTGTGCCAGGGTATAGTTATGACAAATAACTTAATTAAATAACTGACCATTTAATAATTTGATTAAAAATAGCAGAAATTGACGATCTACAACATTACAATGTGACACATTGTAAGCTTCTAGATCTGTTATTTCGACTTTTTTTATGTTGACAATAATGCAAAAATAATTGCGACTATATCAAATAATTGCGATTACACCATTATGAAATAATTGTAACAGCCCTGATACTGGCCTAACTATAGGCAACCAAAGTCATGACAGCCCCGTGTCTTCATGACATGATCCAACCCCATTACAGCCCTTCCAGGCGCCCGCTCACTTCAGCCAACACTGTCTGGAATGCTGTCCGGGTCCGAGCCTTCCCTAAACAACGCTCCACACGTCCCAGACACGTCTCCCTCCTGGGCCCCCAAGCTCTTATAGCTGTGGAATAAACTCCCCACACTCACTCCCAATGTTCCACCTACCTACCTCACCCCCTAGCACTCACCTCTCCCTAGCACTCACCTCTTCAGACTCCAACTCCCCCACTATAGCCACTAGCACTCACCTGTCCATCCACAGAGGGCGCAGCCATTACTGGGGTGTACCATTAAGCTGATTAGCTACACCTGGTCCATGCAACTCCATGGCACCCCTCTCTGGATTTGCCTAAATCACTCACCTCTCCAGACTCCACCTCACCCCTTGTCACTCCTCCGATAGACGCTATAGGTTACTATGCAGCCATAGCTAAGGTCACTATTGTTCTTATGTTTTTGTTCCCTACGTTTTATTTTCCCCTCGACCACAAATGTGCAGAATGGTATTTAGACAGCACGTTGTTTAGACTACACTAGGCTTATTGTTTACCTGGTATCCTATAGATCCCAAAATACATAATGTTATCTAGATAGCATCCAGACAGGTCCATTGTTCACCTGCTATCCTAGTACATTGTTCTCTCTGCGCTCTATTTGTTTGACTATTTAGCTTGTTTACCGACTAGAGTCCATGTTTACACTGCTTATTCTGATCTCACACTTGTCAAATCGCTCGGGGTAAGAGGTTGAGGCGTCCTCCGCTAGAAGCCTAACTTTAAAAAATTGTCACGAGGCGCCACAGGCCAGCAGAACGCACGGCAAGCCCCAACTAAAGAGCAAACAGGCCCACAGGGCTGCATAATGAAGGCACAGGAATCCACAGTACGAGAAAACAGTGCACTCATTAATAACACGGTGACATCATCACAATGGGACCAGTCAGACAGACAGACAGACAGACACAACGACCGAATGAAGACACAGAGAGAGAAAAACAACACCACCATAGAGAAAGGAAGGCAGATGATGGGAGGGGGTTCTAAATGAAAGGGGGACTTGTTTCAGTGGTTCTCTAAAGCGGGTCATTGTCTAAGTAAACAATAAACCAAACCAAAGCAAAACAGCACTTGAACAATCGGTCCTTGTGCTTGGAGTGCTGTGAGCTTATGAAAACTAAACCGTGGATGGCTTTTATAGGACGAGCCGTGGAGGACTGACTGCGCTCTGCTAATCTCAAGGCCTTCCGTTTGTCTCTCCGGAGACCGAGAGGACAGTCCAAGCGAGAAACGCCACGACTTGACTGAGCTATAGCGCTGTGTGTATAGTTCAAGCACGTCCACACACGAGATCGCCTGAAAATAGCCAAACTGCTTAAAGATCGGCCATTTTCGGTGCGTGACATGATCAGCTTGCAGCATAGAGTATTAAAAGGATAGAGACTAAACTAGCGTGAAGCTCCGCCCCCTCCACTATTCATGTCAGTGGAAGTTGCTCAGTGGCGTTTTGAAGCACCCGGAAAGGCTGCCGGAAGTACCGTCTTTTCGCTGATTCAGCATTTCACTTCCGCATTTGGACACCAAATTTTGGTGTCCAAATGCGGAAGTGCACCCAGAGTGCACCTGGGCTTTAACATTGGGCGCTCGGTTGCACGGGGGTTTCCTCGTCAAGAATCCACGGGTCTGCGCCTGCAGTCCTTTCCTCTTACCACATAGGGACCAGCGCTTCAACATTGGAGTGCCTAGCTGGCCCCTTGGCTTGCAGCTGAACGAAGAACAGTCTAAGAGTCATCTTTGGAGCATTGTCCAGGGGGGGGGGCATTTTAGGGAAGGCTCGGACCAGTGACCACTTCAGCCTCCGGCCCCAATACTGGCCTGATTACAACAACAGCCTGGGAAGTAACAGTGGATGGAACGGCGTGATGGATGAATCTTGCCGTTATAGTAAGTTATACTAAGATACATACAATTAAAATATATAAATCACACCTTAAAGTATAGTCAACATGGACCTGCAGGTGAGAAACTCAAAGTGGGCTGCAAGCTGAGGCACAGCAGATAAATTGACCGTGTTCTGGCACGCGATTGTGAATCCCACCACAGCTCTAGGGTAGACCCGTCTGATTAGGCATAGTTTTACTGAGTTTTACTTAATAATAATAATAATAATAATAAAACATCATTTGCACAGCACCTTTCATGACATGAAATGCAGCTCAAAGTGCTTTACAGAGCAATGGAGAGAAAAAAAGAAAAGAAAAGCAAGGCATAAACATTAAAAAACAAGAGCAGTAATGCAATACAGTGAGGACATGTCATGAATAACAAAAAATAAAAGATCAATTAAAAAAAAGGGTGTATAGAAGTGGGTCTTGAGCTGTGCTTTAAAAATGTCTACAGAGGCTGCCTGTCGAAGGTACACAGTGGGAGTTTGTTCCATGCCGACGGCCCGTAGAAGCAAAAAGCTGCTTCCCCGTATTTTTTAGGCAAAGCGAGCAGGCCAGCAGTGGAAGACCTTAGGGGGCGGCGGTTTGGGACATATTTAGGCAGGCAGTCATGTAGGTAGGGTACTTAGGGGTTGGGTTTAGGCCTGTCTATCACAGCGAATACTGGCCAAGCACAGCAGGGTTTGGATGCATATATTTATATATTTATTTATTTTGAATTTTTTTAATATAGCACAAGTGCGTGTTCAGTGCGTGCAAGCATGTCGTTTGATTGGTGAGTTGAGAAGGAGGGGGCCGGGGTTGCGACTTGCGAGCAATGGCCAATAGACCAAAAAAAAAGAAAAAGGAATGTTACAGAATACAGATCAATTTGACAGAGAGAGTTAAATGAACACACGCGGCAACACTTAATTCCGGTGTGCAGATTCTAGCCTCTACCATCCGGTCAGCAAAGAGTAATGCGCGTCTCCCAGGAGAGCGTTTGATAAAACTCCCACATTCCCAGTTTAGGATAAACAGTGTTGTGATTTAGGTCATATACACGAGTAAATACTGTAAACCAGATCAGATGGGGTCAAGCAGCCCTGCTCTGCCCTTTGGCCGACAGGGTGTGGTCACTCGTCAGTGTGAGTCTCTGTGTAGAAGGGAAGTCTCTCTGTAAACCGCTACGCCCTCCGCGCTTCCTGCCATTCCTCAGATAAACATGAGCAACATGCACAACATGCACAACACGCACGCCTTACTCACTGCCATGAACAACATGCACGCACATGCAGCACACACAAGCCTCAGTGCGTGAGCAACATGCATGCAAATACGCACGCCTATCCCGCCATGAGCCACATGCACGTTGCACACACGCATACCCTATGACGCCATTGCCTTTTATTCTTCATATATCTGACCTGCTTGTGTCTGTATACTGTACACACGGGCAACTGGCGGCCCCCCACCTTCGCCTTATCCGGCCCACAGGTTAATATTAGAATATTGATATATCTATTGATTTGATTTCTGCTGTTATACAATTCCAAAACATGCAAACATGACCCACTTGAATTACTACTATATATTAGTAGAGCGACTACGCCGACTATAGCACAATGTTATTTTCATGTCCAATGCAGTGTACCGGTATTTATATTTAGTTCATAAATTTAACATAAGTATAACTAAATGCATTTGAAATTAAATTAAAAAAGCTTTACTTTTCACGATTCCAAAAAAAAATAATCTAATTATTCAGGGTTTCAATTCAAATAGCTGATCCACAAGCTCAAAACGTGTCACACTGCGAGGTGTTTGGAGCTTGTAGATCGGCTATTTTTGCTACGACAGTAATATGCAATGTGGCCCTCTCAGTGTGTGAGAGTGGCCCAGGAAATGATTATCCAGTCATTTTCTCCATAGGCTTTTCAAAAAGTATTTATTTAAAGACGGTTACGCCGCGGACAAAGCCAACTCGGATCGTGACAATATTTACAATGTTTTGGGGCCGATCAAATAATTAGTAAGAAGAAAAACAAAACAAATAAGTGTTGTATCCTGCCTTTATTTTCTTCTTTCAAATGATTTGATCGGCACAAAATATTGTGTTTTTAATGTCATGATTTGTCACGATCCGAGTTGGCTTTGTCCGCGGCGTAGAACAGTCTTTATATAAATACTTTTTGAAAAGCCTATGGAGAAAGGGGGCGGGCCTGCGACGCTCTATAGTGTCCCTCCACCCCTGCTGTATATCACTGTTACTTTTCAGAAGAATGAAGAAAAAAGAAAAAAAAAAAAGAACCTGTGATCTCTTCCAAATAGTTCTTTAAATTACAATGATAGTCATTACTGTACAGTCTGTGGTTATTATTTTAGTCACAAGCTCTAGCGGCTTTCCCAAGCCGGGGTCTGTCTGGGCTCCCATTGGAGGGGCAGAGATTAAAAATAGGGTGCATTTTGCATCCCAAAACGAACAACGACCTCTGCATCCACGGGATGTACTCCGGTGACGTAAATAGGTTGTCAATGTAACGAGTCCCGGGTTGCAGGGATGGTCTTTTAGATGAGTCCTGCAGGGACATCTTATGAGTCCCACTAACTTCAACGACGTTAGGAGTCATATTTTGCCTTTTTTTTTTACAAATTGCAGCATTTAACTTAAATTTTATATGGATATAATGTGGTTATATTCATGTAGAAAACGGAAGAAGAAATGATTATTATAACTAAAGCTAGCGAAATAAACTATAATAAAAAAACAGTAGTACAGTAGTGCATCAGAGGTCGTTGTTATATTGCATCCCCCAACTATAAACTGCATTTTGGGATGCAAAATGCACCCTATTTTAATCTCTGTGTACTACAATACTGTACTGTTTATTTATTGTGCTAGCTTTAGTCATAATATAATCTGTTTTCTACATGAATATAACCACATTATAACCATATAAACTGAAATGAGAGTTAAATGCTGCAATTTCTAAAAGTGGCAAAATATTTTTCCTATATAACGTCGTTGAAGTGGGACTCATGTAACATGTCCCTGCAGGACTCATCTAAAAGACCATCCCTGCAGCATCCCAGGCCAGGACTCATTACATTGAAAACCTATTTACAGCACTGGAGGGGTTCCATATCCCATTCTGACCGGGCACCCATTTTGGTGTCAGCATCATGTTATGCTTTAGCTATTGAAAAATAGCAGATCTACAAGCTCATAGCGCGCCACCGAGTGGCGCGCTACGAGCTTGTAGGTCTGCTATTTTTGAAAAATCGAAGAACGACTGACATTTTTAGAATCTGATTTCAGGTCAGAATGGGTTCATCAGACATGTGTGTGTCCAATGGAAACCTCGTATAGAATCTGATCTCAGGTCAGAATGGGATATTCTATCACAGTTTGGAGGCAGCCCAACAGTTGCACAAAATCATTCTAGCACAAGAAACATCATTCTGGAGCACACTAACAATAACAACACGTTCTTTTCTTACGTTAGCGCAGTGAAATTTGTTCTCCGAATTTGTTACATCTCTCGGAGCGGTGAGCCGCAGCTTGCGCCACGCTCGGGAATCATTAGCTGATTTGACCCCCCCAATCCAACCCTTTGATGCCGAGTGCCAAGCAGGGAGGCATTGGGTCCCATTTTTACAGTCTTTGGTATGACCCGGCCGGGGGATCGAACCCCCGACCTCCCAGTTTCAGGGCGGACACTCTAACCATGCACAAGAGCCACTGGTCTGGTCAGTTAGGTGTTAAGTGTCTTGCTCAGGGAAGGTTCGACACAGACCGTGGGCTGGGAGTTGAACCGGTGACCTTGTGGCTATATACCAGATGGTCTCTCTCTAGTCTACTCTCTACCCACTCAGCTAAATAGTTTGAATAATCTGATCTGCTTTGCACTTTCATTCCTTCCACAGTATTTCTGTTCTTCATCCGGACTACAAAATGATTGTGCTTGTAAAAAGAAAAATAAGAGGGGAAATCCCTCATGTTTTACCTGTAAACCTGGGATGTGACAATAATTGAGGTTTAAGTTGACGCTAGTTTTTTTGAGCTAAAAAGTCGACAATGTGCCGGGTGACGCCCATGCACGGTATAAGTAAATTCAGCTTGTGTGATCACACAGGGAGATGCAAATAAAACAAACCATGTATTCAAATGTATACATGGGCCAAGCACACACACACACACACACACACACACACACCCCCCGGGAGGGATAATCAAAAATAGCGGAGTTGGAACCTAAGTCTTTGACCAGCCACATTTACCCGCAGCCTCTGGGGCACAAGAGTTAATAACTATTGAAACAATGAAAAGTATTAAGAGCTTTGTGACAAAATAATAACTACATTGGATCCGATGGAACAAAAAAGAAGGGTTCTTTGTTCCATTTGGTGAAAAGTAACAGTTTTGGACATCCAAGGCTTCCATGACAGAGAGTATGACGTTAAGACAGGATCAAAAGTGTAAAAAAAACAAAAAAAACCCAAAGGGCAAAAACAGAGGAGAATGTTTTGATTCAAAAGTGGAATAAATAATTAGGACAGGTGGTGTGTTTCTGCGTTCAAAGAGGAAAGGCTATTTATACTAATTTAATTATTTTTTTAAAACAGCGTTGGAAGAACTACTCTGATGTTTTTGTTGAGTAAGTAAAAGTATCAATGCCAAAATAGAGAAACGTTTTATGTTTTGAGTAAAAGTATAAACATTATGTAAAATAAGTTACTCACAGTGCCAAAGGGGGAAAAAAGAATAATAATAATCAAAATCTTTCAATGTGTGTCAAAGTTTAGCAGATCTACAAGCTCACAATGTGTCACATCACGCTGTATAAAACAGGGCTTATTGCTTGATGTATGTTTGTTAATAATACTTCAACTTTAACTTGTTAAAAAGGTGTCGAGTAATAGTTGCAATACTTGCCTCTGAGATGTAGTTGTATATTATAGGTACCGGTATTGAAATATTAACATTCCCAAGTGAAGTAAAAGCACCTTAAAAATTGTACTGAACAGTACTTGAGTGAATGTACTTTCCACCATACTGTCCAAAGGGCTAAACAAAGCAGAATGGTTTGATTCAGTGAAGACAAAGAGGCATTGTGCAATTAATTAATTAATGAATTAATTAAGGACAGGTGCTGTTTCTCCCTTCAAAGGCAAAGGCTATTTATAGAAGGCATTTCAAATTCAAAACCAGTGGTGGATGAAAAGAAGAAGAAAAAAATGACTAAGTAAAATGACCAATAGAGAGAAATAATTATGAAAAATATTTCAAAATGTGTCTTTTTGTAAAAGCTGATCTACAAGCTTTCAGATTGGCAATTTTAATGTGTTAATGTTTTATTGGTTAACCTGTATAGTATAAGTAATAATAATTATTATTATAATAACACAAAAAAAAAGAGAAATACTCTACAAGTAAAGAAAAATCCTTCGTTTCAGTTCAAAGGGAAAGTATTAGATTTATAGAAGTCATTTCAAATTCAAATCCAAACGGAAACCCGTTCCGTTCACTGGACGATTACTGTACACGGTTGCCATGCCCCGGATGGACGGTTGCTAAGGGGAAGTGGGTGTCAGTTCCTTTTCCCTGGAAGTACGTCCTGTTTGTGTCCTCGGGCACACACACACAACAGGAACTAAAATAGCAAGCGAGCGCACGCAGCCACACCACGCAGCGCTACACACACACACACACGCATGCCGGCGTTTGGACCAATCAATGACATGTAATTACACCAGTGAGTGAGCGGTATAGTGGTGACACATGCAGCAGGCTTGGTGTCGAGGCTTAGAAGACCTAAATTAACACGGTGCATGTTAGCCGTGTGTGCGTGCGCGTGTTCCACAAACTTAACAGTTAATGACCAATGTATCCACATGCAGGCTCTTCTCTCTGCCCTTCTCTGTACTGAGGTGCTTGTAATAAAGTTTTCAAATAAATGTAGTGGAGTGAAAAAACTATATAACATTTGCCTCTGAGACGTAGCGGAGCAGAAGTTAAGTACACATACCCCTCAAAATTGCACTTAATAAGTAAATGTACTTAGTTACTTTCCAACCGTGACGCTGCCGACCACAGAGGGTCGGTCACTGCTGGCTGAAAACCTCAAAGCTGCTACAGAGCTATGCTGTGTTCACTCAGTGTGTGAACGGTCATGACTCTGTGACCGTGTCTGAAGCCTGGATTAGATTTAGTGTGTGGTGTGCCTGTGATGTGCACAAGCTCCACGAGATCTACAGCACAGCACACACAAGTCACACATCAGAGGCAACGGTAACAACAGGGACAGACAGACAGACAGACTCCTGACAGGACAGGCCACTGTACTGCCGTCAGTGGCACTCTGTGTAGGAGATGAGAGAGAGGTGTGTGTGTGTGCGTGTGTGTGTGTGTGTGTGTGTGTGTGTGTGTGTGTGTGTGTTATTATTGTACCAAAAGCACATACCGGTAGTACTAATTTTCCTGCATTGTCCTTACGAGAGAAAGTGGTTACCGGTATAGTAAAAAGTAAAAAAAAAAAAAAAAAAGTAATTCAATAAATACAAAAATATTAATAATAATACTCAAACACGGTACTTAAGTACAGTACATGTACTTGGTTACTTCCCACCAGGGGCAGTACAAGGCAGGGGTGGGGCGTGTTCAGGGACATGTCATTAACCCAGTCTGAACGGGAACCCATTTTGGTGTTAGCATCATGTTATGCTTTAGCTATTGAAAAATAGCAGATCTACAAGCTCATAGCGTGCCACCGAGTGGCGCGCTACGAGCTTGTAGGTCTGCTATTTTTGAAAAATCGAAGAGCGACTGACATTTTTAGAATCTGATCTCAGGTCAGAATGGGTTCATCAGACCAGCGTGTGTCCAGTGGAAACCTTGTATGAATCTGATCTCAGGTCAGAATGGGTTAAGTTGCATGAGGCCAGTGGCTTCACACACAGTGGACGGTGGATGGATGGCGACCGCGCAGTTGTCACTTGTCACCTGCATGGCACACAGCTGCTGTCGTGCTCGACACCAGGTCACGCATGCTGATTACATGTGAACCTTCAGTACTACGAACATGTATGGCTGTCACCATCATGACAGGATACAAATAATTGAGATTAACAATTGAATTGTGTTTAGCTTCTTTTCTTTTTTTTTAACTCTTTTTGCATTGGAGCATACGAATCAAAATTACATTAATTTATACTGTGATTATGTCAAATAAAAAGGCGATCAAGCGATTATAATTTGGAACAACACACTTATCTATACATGTAATTTACATGTATTGTATACTGTAAAATTCGGGGTGTTTCTTTAAAGGACAACTTCACCACTTTTACAACCTATCTTCATATAATAGGTCCTCACTAATAATCATGATAAAATGTCAAGAATTGTTTTAGTCTCTGTCTCATAGGAGGGCTGTGGGCAGTTAAGAAACAGTCTTCATCATCATCATTAGGCAGATAATTTTTTAAACAAGATTTTTTTTACAAAGATATTTAGATTTTCATTATCGTGAGAACGATGGCTTCCCTTTTCGCATTGCAACTTTTCAGGACTAGAAAGCCTGCCGTTTTTATTAGCTTGTATTCCCCATCAATGAGGTCACTGGTTCTGAACTGCCCACAGCACTCCTATGAGACACAGACCGAGTAGAAAAGAATTGCACCATTTTTTTCATGATTATTAGTGAGGACCTATTATATGAAGATAGGTTTAAAAATGGTGAAGTGGTCCTTTAAGTCTGAGAGTTCAACGGGTCCATATTTACGCCGAGAGTGTGAAATAAAGAGATAGCCTTCTTTCGATGAGTTGGACGACGTCCTTTTGAATGACCCTAGTAATGTTCCCAGTACAGACAGGTCCAAAGCCTGGCCCGGAGCCAATCGTAGCATTAGGGCACATTTTAAAAGCTTCCTTCCTAAAAAAATGTATTATTTATGGCCCATGCATGATAGTCATGTGAAATTCATACATTGAAGTGTGTTCTTAAATTAACCTGGGAAGATTTCTCAGGGATTTACAAGGATTCCTGACTGCCTATTCCCTTATGTTATTTCGTTCTGATGTGAAAGAAAGGGATTTCATTTTTGTAGAGACGTTTTCACACCTTGGTTACATTTAGCTACACTGTCCTTTGAACAGAAGTTCAGCCAGAACTCCTTTGTACACAAGGCAGGACAGGTAATGATGTCATTTGCCAGTAAATGATGTCATCTGCTATATCTCTCACACACCCCACACACACACACACACACACTGAAGAGCAGTAAAAAATAAATTAACAATCTTTTGAATATTTTCTACAAGCTCACAACGTGATGCCATCTTCAAGTAGCCTAGATATGAGGTTGTTAAACAGATTTTGATGCTATATTAACCAATTTCGGTGGGGACCCCCTGGAACTCCCTTTGAGAACTACAATGTAAATGCTTGAGTGTGGCCTTTGCTCATTCCCTGATGGACTGATCGAGGGTAGCTACTGGGACGTAAATCGGAATTTGATCAATCCCGGCTGGGTCGCCTGAGTGAGGGGTATGATGTTGGTAGACCCGAAAACCCCGCTGACCTCAGGATACATCACTGAGGATACGTCCCAGGTGCACCCATGTGATGCATTTTTTGTTATAGTTGTTGTAAATGCTTGAGTAAGAGTACAGTATACCACACAAATAAGTCTTACCACACAAACAAGGCTATTCCCACAGCTGACCTGGGTTCAAAGCTGACCTACAGAGACTCTCTAATTCATTGTCTGTCTCTCTCTCTCTCTCTCTCTCTCTCTCTCTCTCTCTCTCTCTCTCGCGCCAAATTCCAATACCCAAATATCTGCTCACTGCCGCAATTATGGTCGTTCGCTTTTAGGAGGAGCCGAGACCGGAGAGCGAGTGATCTCCCCGGGGCCACCTGAACTTTGTTGTGCGTGCTCATACCAAAATGTAACACACATGCGTGCGTGCGTGCATTGTGTGTTGAACAGTTGGGGTTTAAAGTAACTGCACAGATCTTGTTGTGCGAGAAAAATGCATGTCAAACAGCTCATTTATGAGAAGCACTACATCTAATGCAGGAGTAGCGAGCAGGCCGGAGTGAGGAGTTGGAATGTACGGCCGTCAGTCCAGCCTGCTTGATTCCTCCGGACTGGCATATAATCCCATCCTCCTCGCTGGGAGGCGGGACTAATGCGCGAGTGGAGTGAGCGACTGTGGAACTTGGAGGTATTGGAATTTGGCTACCGTCTCTCCCTCTTCCTCACTCATCCTCCTCCTCCCCCCTCTCTCCGTCTGTCTGTCTCTCTCCCTGAAATAAAGCCATGATGGCCATGAATAAATCTTAAACCTGCAAATCTCCAAAACTTTACAAAGAAAAAATAAATAAGTGTTCCAAATGTAAATGTTGTACTTGTCACAAGCTTTTCTTAACGCCCGGGGTTATTTAATCCATTGTATGTTATATTAGTTAAATGTTCATAAAACCCACCAACACAGCTAAAACTAACAATAAAATAACCTTAATAATAAGCCTTATACCTTTACTTGAGTAATTTCATGTCTCGATCAAAGGCAAATATAGTACTTTTTTTTTTTTTTACTCCACTACAAGTATCTGACAGAATAACTCATAGTGACTCATTTCCATTGCAGGGTGAGCTGTAATGGAAAAGCGCTGGAGGTGTCTTGAGTCGCTGCCCAGGGCTGAAAGCTGTCAGAGCCCTGAATGAGGAGATGGTCCTCTCATAAATAAATGAAAATAAAAAAAACATTTTATTTGTATTAGTTAATTTTACATATTCCCTGGGTGCTTCTCAGCAACTCAGTCAGTCAGTCACCCCTTGACTGCTCCGACATAGCAGTGGCTGTCGGTTTAATATTAGACGGCAATCGGTTCCATTCTATAGATATTTTTCCCCTCATGTACTGTACTCTGCAAATCAGTGGCACTGGATCTAGCAGCATATACAGTGCCATTCTTTAACCAATTTAAGAACTTGACTGTTCTCAACTGTAACCATTTATACCATACATTTCATCGCCGCCTTGTTTCCCTCTACTCACCTTGCCTAAAATAGCCGACCTACACTGTGACCTTGTTTTATAACAGTTAATGACTTGTGAGCGATGTTTGTTTTTGTTCCATTTTTAAATAAAAATAAAAATAAAAATAATTTAACTTAATTTAAATCAACACAAAGGTTGGTTGGTTCCATTTGTACCCTCTCACTCTCATAGATAAATCATCACACTAAATATTGTACATTTTGTGCGCTGGCCAACTATTAAACCAGAGCGCAGTGGTTCTCAAAACATAATATTTGGCCACAGAAGAGGATATGTGCCAGGGACTCCCGTAAGAGATTTGTCAACATTTTTCAAAAACAGACGCAGTGTTACACTTGTAATGCTGCGGTTATATACAGTATACTGTATATAATTTATGCAATAGAATAGCCAAAACAATGGGCTTAAATGTTTAAACTGTTCCCAATTTTGCTGGGTACCCCCTGGAACCCCATCAAGGACCCCACGTGAACTAGAGTAGAAGAGTACACACATTTCATATCTAGTGAAGTGTTCCTATTGGTGGAGACACCGGAACACACAACAGGTGTATCGACAGGAGCTGGAACGGGATTGGTCGCCGTAAGAGCAACACCTACCCGAACACTTTACCAATAGCCTACATAAAAGAAATAAACAAACACGAAATTAAAGTGAACGTGATTTATACTTCATCGGGTGATGCACAACGAAAAGGTATACAATATAGTACTTTTTAATCCACCACAATTATGTGTGAACTTGAAGACTTCAGTTTCAACTTGCAAGTTACTTTGTATATTTAGACCATTATTGGTCCACACAATTAACACGCATTAACCACTTGAGCCCTATATTATAGTGCGGATATTCCAAAAACAGCAAATGTACACACGCTCACAACTTCAGTCACAACGCATCGCACCGCGGCGCAGTGAGTTTGTAGATCGTCTGTATTTTATCGGGCAACAGAAACCCGTTGGGAAAGCCTTGGGTTTCCAGCAACTGCTCGAGTCCTTCGTTCCGGTTTTAGAGCCCGCCCTACTGCATCCGGTCATTCCCACGCACACATACATTGACGCACCGTTTCCGTATCCGCTCCAAAGATCCGGACCGGACGTTGCTACCCGATAGGCTAATCGGAACCCACCCGCCGAGCTACCGACACAAACTTACCCCGATGCTGTCGCTCTTGCTGCGGTATCCTCCTCCGCCTTTTACGGGCATTCTGGTTCCGTTGAGCCCCGAAAACAGTCGCGGTACGGAGGCGGAATCTTTACCAAAAGCGTGGGCTCTGTCTTCTCTGTGTGTCTAGTTATGTGAGGCAATGAAACATGGCTGTTTCATAAACAGCAGCATCCCAGAACAGACAGCGGCGTGACAGCTCTGCTCTCCCCGACTCTCCTGCACTCTCGTTGGGAGAGACACTTTGAACAAGCCCCGGTCTTCCCATACCACAGCTAAGGGGGGGGGGGGTCTCTGCATTTCAACAAACAACTGTGTTACGTATGTCTCGGGCGTTTAATAGCAATGTAAAATAATAATTCAAATTAATAACAAAATAATAATGGAATTAATAACTTGATAATGATTCCATGTTTGGTTTATTTATCAGTTTATCTGAGTATGCTTCATTTGACAGCTCGTCAGACCCCCCCCCCCCCCACCACCCCGTAAACGCGTGAATGGTACGTTCCGGCCCCGGTGGGAGGGAGGGAGAGAGAGGGAGGCGTTGATTTATTATGTGAAAGTTTATATTATAAACATTGTGACGCACTGCTTGTTGTGTACAGTGAGTGTACAGTTAAAATGTCTCGGAAAATACATCATCATCATAATTACATACAGTAGTCGGCTATTCAATGTATTAATCTAATGGGTTATCTTATGTGTTATGTGCTAATTTACAAAGTCTACGATGAAGGGTCTACAAACAGCCAAACACTGATACCATGTGGTTGAAAGTATCACTACTCAACAAGTAGGCCTATATATATTACTACAATAAATGCAGTTTGACTGAGGTAGGCCTATGTCTACTTTTACTTTACTCGATTTCATTAGCCTACTCATTTCTAAACTTTTTGTTGTTTTTGTGAACTTGCCCATTCTGAGCATACTTTACTTTGTTAGGCCTACTATAGCCTACATAATTTGGTTTTGGATATGTTTTTTTTTAAAGACAAGAGTCATATTACAGCAATGAATTGATAGTATATAAAGAGTATTATTATGTACTACATTATAATTTGTCCTTTGGAATACTTGGAAGTATTTATACTTGAGACTTCCCCCATGCAGGCAGCAGCAGTGTGACCTGTTCTGTGGCCCTTGAAAGCCACAGCATTTCCTAAATAGCTCAGAGACAACTAGCTGACAACAGAGGAACTGTGCCCTCATCCATGCCCCACATTATACTGGGGGAACAACAAGACAGATAGTCTCCTGAGAACCTGTATTAAGTGTCTCTTTTGATTTTCCATAGGGAAAATCAACACACACATCTTAGCATCAAGATTGCATTATTCGAATTTTAGTAGTAGCAGCAGTATTTTCTTTTTAACATATTCATTAACATATTCATTAAATAATGTAAATATTTTTGGGTAAATGTGTTGTACATTGTTCTAACATAATTATGTAGTGGACATAGGACAAAGGTCACAAAGTGTCACCGTGACAGGTTGTGGAGCTTGTAGCTAGAAGGTCTATTTCCACTCATTTGTCATATGAAGAAGTATGTAGGGCTTAAGTGGTTAAGAAAATCCCCCCTAGCCCCTCATCTATTTATGTTTTTACAAATTGAAGTAACTAGATTGTCAAGTATAGTTTTTCTTATTATTATTTCCAGACCAGAATTCAATCCGTTCGAGTTTCGACTCCTGCTTCTGCTTGTGTTACAAAGAGACGACTACAGCTCAGGTTTCAGAAACAACTACATTCGTTTAGCATCAGCGACTCTCTACACCGACTGTCTCCATCCAAACCGCAGTGTGTGATCATGGCTGAAGAAACATAACAAACCCTTCAACATCATCACAGAGGCTGAGCTGCAGAACATCAGCGACACCTAGAGGGAGCTGACAGAAACACAGCCAGGGGGGCATGGGATATTTTCAGGAATACAGTACAGCGTCCTTGAATTGAGTACTTTACTACTTAAAACGTTAGTTATATTCCTAATGAAAAGCAAGCATTGAAGGAAATATTGTGAACTAGTTCTGTCGACTAATTATGTCAAGTCACCTGTTCTTTTCATAATAATGCTTCGATTCCATAACTGGACTGACCCTGCCTATTGTGCCTAAAAAGTTGATTTAGTCAACCAAAAATATATTTAGACAGACCTTGATGGCGTCTTAATGACAGATTTGACACTGAAAATAGTCGAACTATCTATACAGATATGCTATTTTCAGAGCGCAACACCTCAAGACCAACCAAACTCCACTAGCCCCTCCCTAACATTGTAGTCCAGTTTTTATTTGTTGCGTGGAAAAAGGTATTTGTTGAGTGGAAAAAGGTATTTGACGAAAAAATGTCGTCATGGTTTTAGTCAAGGAAATCAACACCGATGTGGGGGTATTTGGCTTGAAAATGTATAAGACCCGGCAACCAGAGGTGGAATAAGTATCGATATTACAGTGTAAAAAAGAGAGGAAGGAGCACATCTGTTTGGCCAGAGTGTATAGAAATCTCCAACAAGGTGCTCTTTGGTACAACTGGGTGACAGAATTAATTCAAAAGAAGAGAGAGACCAAGGCATTTTTGTAGAAAAAGTATAAAAGGCTTTAACCAATTTAGACGTTTAACCACTTTAACCATTATTTTAAACTTTAGCTGTTGAAAAATAGCAGATCTACCAGCTCGTAGCACGGCACTGATTGCAGCACTACAAGCTTGTAGATCTGCTATTTTTGAAAAATCATGAAAATGTGTGCAATTCTTTGAATATATATTCTTTCACAGCGTTCACAACGTTTTAAACTCAAATATTTGCTTCTGGGGAGTCCCTGGAACAACATATTTTCAGATGGGGGTCCGTGGCCAAATACAGATAATTCTGTGGGTCCTTGACGTGAAAACCTTTGAGCACCAGTGCACCATTGATACGTTTTTCAGAAAACTGTCAGGATTTTGAAGACATTTTGTAGAATCTGGTCTCAGGTCTGAAATGGGATAATAAAGTGGCTATAATGCATAAGCAAATATTCACCTATACGCGTTGCGGCACAACTGCCTTCATCAGGGTGACTGTCAGTCATGCATTAGCCATTTTATTAAAGACTTTTTACTTTAAGAGTTCCTTGGTCTCTTCTTTTTTTTTGCATTACGGTGTATAAATTCTCTGTTAAAACTAAAAGTTCTGTATTCAAAATGTACAAAATGCACAAAAGATTTGGCATAAACGTAAGTACAAAAGTAAAAGTAGTCATTATGCAGAATGTCACTTTTCAGAAGTAAAAAAAAATCTGCTTATTAAAAAGAAAACTTTTGACAATAGCCGATCTATAAGCTCACATTGCATGTAGGGCTGAAGGGATTAATATATATTTTTCATAATCAAAATGTACAAAGTAACAACACTATACTACCTCATTGAGAGGACCACAATGGAAATCCTCAAAATGCTGTAACCATGTGGATTTTATATCATGATGTTGACCTCCAGTGACTGGTGCATGGTGTCCAGGGCTATAGGCCAGATCCCAGCCCATATGGGGATTCCAGGACGTCTTCACCAGATTAAATAATATGTCTTATTTTCGGCCAGATCTGACTAGTTATGATATGACTAGTTATGATATGACTTAAGTTGGCCTCGATCGGACACTCTCTGATTCATCCAGGGACGTCCGTCAGAGGATACATTTTAAGTTTGGTTGAAATCAGGTGATATTCTGACCAGTCTTGGTTTCACTTGATCTGGCCACAATCGAGACGTCAATAATTCGTCGAGGTCCTGACCGTGCTTGCTGGGATTGCATGTAAATAGCATGATCAGCAGTACAGAAAGCCAATTAACCCATCAGTAATCGATGCACTTGACAATGTAAGAAATAGCACAATTGTATGGGATACTGTATTCATTTCATACCAATCAGGCTACGGATTGATACTATCTCTGGTGGGACTGGGAGGCAATGCTGACCAGGGTCATTTCTCAATTAAGTGGCGACAATGTGACCCGTTTTGAGTTTGGATAGATCTACTATGTTTGACTAATGTTTCACCTCCAGGAATGCAGCTCTATAGTGTTTAAACTGATTTTGATGCTATAACTTATTTGGCTGGGGACCCCCTGGAATCCCCTCAAGGACCCCTGACGAGTGCCCACTGCCTTAAGCCAATCACTGAGGCACCAAGCACATTTGTGAGACGGACAATTCTGGGGAAAGATATACCTGCAAAAAATATCTATTATCAGTGGAGGACTGCAGTTCAGTTGTTCCTTATATTAACTTTGTTTTTTAATATGATGCTTTATGGTCCCGTTACTGTAACCTTCCAACGATATTTTTTTTTAAAGATGTATCATTATCAGTCCTCATGAGAGGATTATTAAAGATGGAGTGCCACCATTTTTTTCCACCCTAAAACATGATCATCAGGTATTATTACAATTTAAGGGGGAAGAACTTTTCCCAAAAAGTGTACAGTATTTGTTAAAATCATGCTTTTATGTGGACACGCCCACCAGTTCATTAAGTATGCCTGGTTTGCCTGGTGGGTGGTGATGGGTGGTGATCCACCTGAACTGAAGCCCCGCCCACAGCTGTAGTTGTATGATAAAGGGGGAGGGGTTAGGGGAGGGGCTGATAGTGTGGTGTCATTATATTACTGTTTACTTCATTGGCCCATTTGACTGTCAAGGGTTCATCCTCCAGGAAGAAACCCTAAATACAAAGTTAATACACCATTGCACATAAAAACAACTCCAGGGTGTCTAATGAAGTACTGTCACCTCATAGACACATGGAAAACTGGAAAAATACAAAAATTGTGGCTCTCCATCTTTAAGATAGGCAATTTTCAGGTGGCGGTGATTTGCAAAATACTGACAAATACTGAG
>NC_137867.1:6573509-6578509 GCF_963924005.1 Protomyctophum bolini
AGAGAGAGAGAGAGAGAGAGAGAGAGAGAGAGAGAGAGAGAGAGAGAGAGAGAGAGAGAGAGAGAGGGAGGGAGAGAGAGAGAGAGAGAGAGAGAGAGAGAGAGAGAGAGAGAGAGAGAGAGAGAGAGAGAGAGAGAGAGAGAGAGCGTGGAGGCTGCTGGCTGCAGCTGGAGGTCACAACACTGTGTACAAAAACAATGACTAGACTTTTTCTGATCTGGTGACATATTTATAGACATAAAACAATGACTAAAGACCTTCTCTGATCTGAAGGCAACATATTTATAGACAGTGACTATAAGCAGATCTTCTCTGATGGCATATTAATAGACATAAAACAATGACTATAGACCCGATCTGACTCTGTTCTGATGTGCATATTTATAGACATTTTAGCTGACAGTCTTAAAGGGGCACTTTTCATCCATTTTCACCCTCATCTCCATCAATTTCAAATTATCACGTAAAGGCACGTCCTACTTCAGCAATACATGACAATCAGCTATTTTGCTATTTTCACAATGTTTTTGTAAAATAATAATAATATAAAATCTCATCATCGTGCGAAGTGAGGGGCGCTCATATCATCATCATACATCACATTCGTGCTCAGCCAATCAAATCATCACAAATGTCATTCCGGCCAATCACTTTTGGCGTCTTCATTTTCCTGTCCCACTTTTTATCCTCAATATGTACTTTGCTCAGCCAATCAAATCATCGGTATGGTGTGATCGGCCAATCAAATCATGGCGTTTGCGTTCACACAGGCACACCTGGACATATAGGAGGGACCAGCGCAAGGTGCACGGTGACAACCTGACAGCAACGATAGACAGTAATGAATTGGCCCCTATCCCTAATAATTATGTTATACATCATCTGTTGCCCCGCACAGTATAAAAAAAAACAGTTAAAAACTTAAAATACAACTAGATATAAAACAGTTGATTATATAGTGTGCATTAATAAATATAACATCTCAATGACCATCAATACAATTTCAGTTTACATTAAGTATAGTTACAGTATTAAACCAAATCTAATTGATATTAATAATAATGTAGGCATCCTATAGTGTGTATATGTTTCAATGTACAGATTATTGATTTTCTGTGGATATTTTATACCGTTAAATCGAGATGGATACTCTCTCGAAATGGGTAATACTCTCTCCTGATTTGCTGAAGATAGGAAAACCCACCTAAAAAAAAGGTCGTTTATAAAGAGCTGGTTACTGACAGGTTACTGAACACTTCAGACACCCCCATCTGAATTGTGTCCTCCAGGACCGCCAGTATACCCTTCTTTATGAGGAACCCTATTACTTTGAAGGCCGCTTCACTCGGAAACCGAGATGCAGGAAGTGAATAATCGCTATATGTAACAGGTCCCACGAATGTTATTTAATTCACCCAAAACATGTAACCGGCGATTCACATCCTCGTGTGAAGCAAATCCAGCTTGTTTTGACTCAAAAAGAAGAATCCGAGATATTACGATTCTAAAAACTGCTGTGCCATAGACATATAGCCAACATATAGAGCCAGCCCGAACTGGAGTGTTATGAGCGCGAAGAGCGCGTATAGAGAACACAGTTGTGAACCCAAATTAATTTATATTAAAAGAGGTCAAAAGTCGATCTCGCACGGAGTGCGTTTGGACCAGAAGTCGTCAAAAGGCGGTCATCTCGGCGGTTATGTCGCTGTCAATTTATTTCTAAATAATTACTTTATTGAATAAACAAACGACAACGTTTCAATCTTGACAGATCTTCGTCAGGTCAGTATACAGATGTTTCATCACTTTGATCCAATTCTCCTCAGATTGAGTTCCCTCCCCCCCCCCCCGTTGTGTGCCACCCCACAAAACACAGGTGAGGAGCCAGAATTGTGACAGAGTATACAAAATATACTTATCTATCTATTTAATGAGAAGGGACAGCAATGTGTCCAGCTGTGGCTGAACCACATCCAGCCAAGTGTTGTAACTGACTGTCTTGTGGACACGACAAGAAGAAGACTTATCTATCTATTTTGCTCGGTCACTCAGTCTGCCTGTCTGTCCACTTCCGGGTCACCAGGGAAATGCATGTTGGGACGGACACAGATTAATACTGGGACGCACTTTTCCGCGTAACAGACACGGGCAAAACAACTCGGACCGTGATAGCTACTCTTGCGTCAGTCAGTCGACAGAACTTCTTCTTTGGGGAAGCATCGCGGCCAACGCATGGGGTTGCGTGCCCAAGGGCCCCCAGTGACTGTGAGGCACTCCAACGTTGAAGCGCTGGGCCCTAGTGGTAAGAGGAAGGACTGCAGGCGGACCCGTGGATTCATGACGAGGAAACCCCCGTGCAGCTGGGCTTTATAACATTGAGCGCTCGGTTGCACTTCCACATTGGACCTCCAAAATGTGGCGGTCCAATGCGGAAGTATAGACGTTTTGAGACGGTCCTTCCGGGTGCTTCAAAACGCCACCGAGCAACTTCCACTGACATGAATAGCGGAGGAATAGCGGAGCTTCGCGCCAGATCAGTCTCTAGCCTTTTAATACTCTATAATATAGAGTATTAAATCACGCAACCATATAGAGTCTATATGGTTGCGTGGCACAGGCACCTGAAAGCCAGCTCTGACAGTTGGACGGGGGGCATGTTAACGTGAACACACGCGCTGTTTCGACACCACACTGTCCGCTCCCTCCTCAACCACCGTGCCATATATAGGCTACACATGCACGCTGAAAGCCTGGACACTGACTACGACAGGTTACAGCCCTGGACACTGACCATACGAGAGGTTACAGCCCTGGACACTGACTACGACAGGTTACAGCCCTGGACACTGACCATACGAGAGGTTACAGCCCTGGACACTGACCATACAAGAGGTTACAGCCCTGGACACTGACCATACAAGAGGTTACAGTCCTGAACACTGACCATACGAGAGGTTACAGCCCTGAACACTGAACATACGAGAGGTTACAGCCCTGGACACTGACCATATGAGAGGTTACAGCCCTGGACACTGACTACGACAGGTTACAGCCCTGGACACTGACTATACGAGAGGTTACAGCCCTGGACACTGACCATACGAGAGGTTACAGCCCTGGACACTGACCATACGAGAGGTTACAGCCCTGGACACTGACCATACGAGAGGTTACAGCCCTGGACACTGACCATACGAGAGGTTACAGCCCTGAACACTGACCATACGAGAGGTTACAGCCCTGAACACTGACCATACGAGAGGTTACAGCCCTGAACACTGACCATACGAGAGGTTACAGCCCTGGACACTGACCATACGAGAGGTTACAGCCCTGGACACTGACCATACGAGAGGTTACAGCCCTGGACACTGACCATACGAGAGGTTACAGCCCTGGACACTGACCATACGAGAGGTTACAGCCCTGGACACTGACCATACGAGAGGTTACAGCCCTGGACACTGACCATACGAGAGGTTACAGCCCAGTGCGCGCACCCAGCGTGACTGCGTGACACACTGAACATCACCATCACAAGTATTCATAATGTTATGATCATCCAACAGATATACAACAAGTGCACAGGATTGTTAACTGTTGCCCAGGCAATTCCCCATCCGGGTGGACTTAAACCCTTAGACCATCTGTAAACAATTCCCCCCTCTATCAGTAATGTGATCTATTACATTGCATTACCCCACACTGAACATCATTTACTGTTCATATATTCAGAACGGGTAAGGACTAGTATATATATATATATATATATATATATATATATATATATATATATATATATATATATATACTACAGAGATTTTTTATTTATTTTTTATATATTTTTATGTATTCTGTGTAAATGGTATAGGTTGGTAGGTAGTTGAGACTACAGTACATGAAATCCACATTATCTCATGAGTGTGGACATAGACCAATAATTGAACATAGAAACCATACCTACAGAATAAGGGTAAGGGTCCATTTGGATATATGTTAAAACGTAATAAACAGAACGTTAAACGTAAAAAAAAAAACCAACCAAGTAGCCTAGTTTATGTTTATTAAAGAGCTCCCCTGTTACTGAACAGTGAACACTCTATAGAACGTTTTTGTTATACCTTTTTGAGGTACTGCATTCTTTTTCAACATTTCATGCTTCACTTCATCTCAGAGGCAACGAATACTTCTTATTTGACTACAATTATTTGACAGCTTTAGCATACTACAGGATCCATTTTCGTCACCGCTAAACCCCTTATCCCTACAATTTTTTACTATTTTGCTAAGCATTTTTGAATAGTTAAAGATGGAGTGCCACAATTTTTGTATTTTTCCAGTTTTTCACGTGTCTATGAGGTGACAGTACTTCATTAGACACCTTGGAGTTGTTTTTATGTGCAATGGTTGTATTAACTTTGTATTTAAGGTTTCTTCCTGGAGGCTGAACCCTTGACAGTCAAACGGGCCAATGAAGTAAACAGTAATATAGTGACACCACACTATCAGCCCCTCCCCTAACCCCTCCCCCTTTATCATACAACTACAGCTGTGGGTGCGGCTTCAGTTCAGGTGGATCACCACCCATCACCGCACCCACCAGGCAAACCAGGCATACTTAATGAACTGGTGGGCGTGTCGATAAAAGCATGATTTTAACAAATACTGTACACTTTTTGGAAAAAGTTCTTCCCCCTTATATTGTACCTGATGATCATGTTTTAGGGTGGTGGTGGTGGTGGCACTCCATCTTTAAAATGGCCAGTCTAACGTGACAATGTAGATTGGCTATAGTTGAACTATTCAAAAATGTTTTTCAAAATAGTAAAAAAAAAAAAAAGAAGAAAAAGGCAAAGAAGTTTAGGGTTAAAGGGTTCTGCGGTGACGAAAAGGGAGCCCGTTACTATAGTGCAGTTACTGTGCAGATCACCATCATTAATGCAAAACATGCATTACTTGAGCTCTGTTTTATTGTCCCTACAGGCTCCAATTGTAACCGT
>NC_137867.1:6583509-6596009 GCF_963924005.1 Protomyctophum bolini
CATCCTAACCTCCACCCAACACACCCTGTAACACCATCCTAACCTCCACCCAACACACCCCGGGACACCATCCTAACCTCCACCCAACACACCCCGGGACACCATCCTAACCTCCACCCAACACACCCTGGAACACCATCCTATAACCTCCACCCAACACACCCTGGAACACCATCCTATAACCTCCACCCAACACACCCCGGGACACCATCCTAACCTCCACCCAACACACCCTGGGACACCATCCTAACCTCCACCCAACACACCCCGGGACACCATCCTAACCTCCACCCAACACACCCTGTAACACCATCCTAACCTCCACCCAACACACCCCGGGACACCATCCTAACCTCCACCCAACACACCCTGTAACACCATCCTAACCTCCACCCAACACACCCCGGGACACCATCCTAACCTCCACCCAACACACCCCGGGACACCATCCTAACCTCCACCCAACACACCCCGGGACACCATCCTATAACCTCCACCCAACACACCCCGGGACACCATCCTATAACCTCCACCCAACACACCCCGGGACACCATCCTATAACCTCCACCCAACACACCCCGGGACACCGTCCTAACCTCCACCCAACACACCCTGGAACACCGTCCTAACCTCCACCCAAAACAACTGCTGCTCTTGTTGCCAAGCGACGCCGCCATGCAATATAAATAAAGCTTTTAATCTGTGTAATCTCACATAACACCTCCGAGACGCTGCTACACGTCTGAGAGCCTTACATTTACATCTGTCTGCGCGCGCACACGCACGCACGCAAACACGCAAACACACACGCGTGTACTGTACTGTATAACAGCAGCACAGCTGCATTGCATTATCTTGAGTTCAGGAAGCACTGTGTGTGTTTGCGTGCACGAGAGAGAGAGAGAGAGAGAGAGAGAGAGAGAGAGAGAGAGAGAGAGAGAGAGAGAGAGAGAAAGAGTATGTGTGTACAGTATGTAACACCCCGTCACCTCAGCCATCTGGCTACTGATAATTACCTCTGCTATACAAGAGCAGTGCTCTCACACACACACACACACACACACACACACACACACACACACACACACACACACACACACACACACACACACACACACACACACAGAGGGGAAGGGAAGGAGAGAGAACAGCCACGTGATTTGACCTTTGACCCCATAAGACCCCGGACAAGGTCAGTCCTGACAGGGGGTCTTTCATCCCACATTGAGACCATGTATTGTACATAGAGTCCAGTGGTGGAAAGTAACCAGGTACATTTACTTTATTCTGTACTTTTACTTTTACTACTCTATATTGCAGTATTGAAGTAAAACAGTATACTTTTTCCTCCAATGAAAGAAACCACCCTCTCAAGGAGCACTTCACCCATTTCTTTCTAGCCTTATCTTCATTATAGTTGGTTTTAAATAGGCTAGCTATACACTCTTTTTTTGTTGTTTTTGGTTCCATCGATCCGGACCCATTCATTTTGTTTCTGGTTCCATCGATCAGGACCCATTCATTTTGTTTTCTGGTTCCATCGATCCGGACCCATTCATTTTGTTTCTGGTTCCATCGATCCGGACCCATTCATTTTGTTTCTGGTTCCATCGATCCGGACCCATTCATTTTCCCCCACAGAGATTTCCAAAAATATTTATATCAGTTATTTTAAGCCTATAGAATCAGGCCTTCAGGATCCTGGTGAATCATGACCATAAAACATTTGATTCTGTGAAAACAAACGGCAACACAAAGGCTTAAATATAGGGTATAATGAAATAAAATATTTATTTTTCACACAATATTTCACAAATATTTTCTTTTTCACAGAATTGTTGTAATGTTTTATGGTGCGACACCTGTGCACTGTGAGCTTTTCTGAGTTTGTAGATCCGTAATTTTGTAAAAATCATGAAAATGACATTCTTTTCCAGCGTTTTTTTTTTTCACCGTCATGAATATAGGTTTAGTCACATGAAGTGGTGTCACCGTCAGTAGAAAAGGTTTAGTCACATGAAGTGGTGTCACCATCAGTAGAATATAGGTTTAGTCACATGAAGTGGTGTCACCGTCAGTAGAAAAGGTTTAGTCACATAAAGTGGTGTCACCGTCGGTAGAAAAGGTTTAGTCACATGAAGTGGTGTCACCGTCAGTAGAATATGTTTAGTCACATGAAGTGGTGTCACCGTCAGTAGAATATGTTTAGTCACATGAAGTGGTGTCACCGTCGGTAGAATAGGTTTAGTCACATGAAGTGGTGTCACCGTCAGTAGAATAGGTTTAGTCACATGAAGTGGTGTCACCGTCGGTAGAATAGGTTTAGTCACATGAAGTGGTGTCACCGTCAGTAGAATATGTTTAGTCACATGAAGTGGTGTCACCGTCAGTAGAATAAGTTTAGTCACATGAAGTGGTGTCACCGTCAGTAGAATAGGTTTAGTCACATGAAGTGGTGTCACCGTCAGTAGAATAGGTTTAGTCACATGAAGTGGTGTCACCGTCGGTATAATATGTTTAGTCACATGAAGTGGTGTCACCGTCGGTAGAATATGTTTAGTCACATGAAGTGGTGTCACCGTCAGTAGAATAGGTTTAGTCACATGAAGTGGTGTCACCGTCAGTAGAATATGTTTAGTCACATGAAGTGGTGTCACCGTCAGTAGAATATAGGTTTAGTCACATGAAGTGGTGTCACCGTCAGTAGAATATAGGTTTAGTCACATGAAGTGGTGTCACCGTCAGTAGAAAAGGTTTAGTCACATGAAGTGGTGTCACCATCAGTAGAATATAGGTTTAGTCACATGAAGTGGTGTCACCGTCAGTAGAATATAGGTTTAGTCACATGAAGTGGTGTCACCGTCAGTAGAATATAGGTTTAGTCACATGAAGTGGTGTCACCGTCAGTAGAATATAGGTTTAGTCACATGAAGTGGTGTCACCGTCGGTAGAATATGTTTAGTCACATGAAGTGGTGTCACCGTCGGTAGAAAAGGTTTAGTCACATGAACTTTTAGTGTCACCGTCGGTATAAAAGTCCATTAGTGTCGTGCGGCGGCTGAGAGCAGCAAGCAGTGCGTTGGCGTTGGCCCGCTCCATGCATTGAGCCGTAATGGTCTTTTAATTGCTTCGTGGGCTGAGATAACACGTCCAGTGTGGCCCGTTGGGGAGCCGCGCGTTTACGTAACCAACTCTGTTAATTACATGAGGGGGGACGGGGGGCAGATAGGACTGGAAGGCATTCTCAGCAAGCATGGGGGTGGAACAAGTATATGCTCTTTCTTTTGTTTTACTCAAGTTAAAGTAGCAATGCCGCAATTACATGCAGGGGTAATCTGTTACAAGTAAAATGCCTTGTATTCACAATGTTATACTTGAGGAGCAGTACAAAAGTATTGACATCAAACTGTTTGAAAGACGCATTATCCAACAAGCTATCTATATATGCACCGGGATGCGTTAACACACATACGTTGTGAGCTTGTAGATCTGCTGTTTGTAAATGTATATTTTCTAGTAATAATAATATTAATCCATGTCAAGTACAATATTTTGTTCATTTTGCCGGCTGACACAACACGTCCATGCATGGCCCGTCAGGGAGCCACTCGTTACCTAACGAACACTGTTAATTACATGAGGGGGTGGGGGGGGGGGGGGGGGGGGAGTAGATTTGACCCCTTAATTCTTGCACTTTCCGAGCAAGGAAGGGGTCACATCTACACCCTGCTTGGTGTGTGCAGTATGTCATTGTCTGTACGTGCGTGCATGTGTTTGTATGCCACTGTTCATGCGTCCATGTGTGTGAACGCTGTGCCTGTGTGTCCTACACAGTGGATCTACAAGCTCAAAAATGCGTTGCAATGTGACGTGTTGTGAGCTTGTAGATCGGCTATATCTCTGAAAGTCGTTTATGTGAAAGTGGTTAAATGTGTCTGTGGGTTTCATAAATATTAGAACCATAATATGAAAAACTACATTTTTATTTGCCAAAAGTAACAGTTTCGAACATATGTTTGTGGCCGACAGCGATGATATGGTATTTATTGGTATTGTATAATGTTATTATTAATGTATTGCCAAACTCTTCTCCCTTCTCGCTCCAAAACTATGGAATGCACTTTGTGATCACATTGTAATCAGAACTGCAGACTCACTCCCAATCTTCCGCCGTAGTCTGAAAACCCACCTCTTCAGACTCCATCTTAGCCCGTATAGCACTTTGCCCTATAACCCATATGCATGGCTCAATGTATGTAACTTATAGCCTTTTATGTAGACATAGCATATAGGGGGTTCTCAACGTTTTTGTCCGGGGACCCCCGGACATGCTTTGGCAATGTCTCGGGACCCCCGCCCCGCCCCCTCCCGACCCCCAATATAAATTGACTGCTACAATAACCTTAATAAAATAAAAGAGACAATATAGTATACACCGTAAATAAATACTGAAACCAGATATAGTCATTAGGGGAGGTGTGCACCTCAACTGCCCTCCATACCTGAAACAGTCACTGGTACTATATACATCTCCATATACCACTTAGAAATACTCAACATCCCTACTTTTCTATTCCCGGAAGAATATTCTCTGAATCCGGACGCATGGGTCATTCCATTACAAAGCCCCATTTGACTGGAACAACCTTCCCCTTTCTCTCAGATCTGTGACCTCTCCCGGCCGCTTCAGGACTTCTCTGTATTCACACCTCAAAACAACCTGTTCAACCTGTTCATGCTACTAACACTGCCCGTACTGCTGTTTACCTCTGACCCCTGTTTCAAATCACTGTACTGTACTAGTCTCAATATGCTTGTCCAAGAAGAGTTGGGGGATGGGGGAGTGGGTGGGAGAGAATGAGCAAGCAAACTGTATCTGTACATGTCTGTATTGTCTATCGCCCACTGTCTATTTGTGTAACTGCACTGTAATGTATGTAATGTTTTTCCCTGTGTACGGGACCCCCTCTAAAACGAGATGCTGCATCTCAAGGGGCTATCC
This sequence comes from Protomyctophum bolini, assembly GCF_963924005.1. Classification (NCBI taxonomy): domain Eukaryota; kingdom Metazoa; phylum Chordata; class Actinopteri; order Myctophiformes; family Myctophidae; genus Protomyctophum; species Protomyctophum bolini. The sequence goes on from NC_137867.1 coordinate 6,588,513, forward strand.
TTTCAATAAATTCTGACCAAATTCTGTATGCATGTACAATGTGTGTACTATATGTAAACTCTTCATTTTCCATTTCCCAGCCATTCAGTTGCAACCCCCGGGGGGTCGCGACGGCCACGGGTTGAGAACCCCTGCTTTTATAGTTTTAATTATGTATAATTCCACTTATAGGTTCTTAGTGATTCATGCATGACTATTTTTTACGTAGACCTATTTGATATATTACCATGTATTTTGTTCCTTAATTTGATTGCAAAAATAGGCCCACACATGCAGCTAAACCTGCTTTTAGACTGGGTAGATTAGGATGCTGTCCATGGTCCTGAAACTGCTTCCGAGGCCCCGGGCACTCCACTCAAAAGTCAGAATCTGTCAGAATCCACCGCTTAGGGTTTGGTATCCATTCCGACGTGTAGTGGAGTAGAAGTAAATATACTCAAATAAAGTACAAATACCTCAAAATTGTACTTAAGTAAATGCACTTAGTTACTTTTCACCATTGATTAGGTGCTAGCGTTTCACTTGCTTTTGGCCGTGTGTACAGAATAGATACTATAGCATTTCATTTAATTGAGCACATGAAAAGGGTCCTCGAAATTCTGGTGCCTTGATCTTATTTTCTTAGAAACAGGCTCAAAATTAACTGGTACAGTATAGATAACTTGGGGCACTGTTAATCAACGCGCGGTCTGGGGACTGTCGCGGGTCCACAAAAAGGACCCCTTACGGGTCTATCTGTTTCCATTTGTACAGTCTCTCAGAGTGAAATAAACATTCAGGATTCCACAGTGCATAATCCCCCACTTTTCAAGCATGCCCTATAGGTGTAAGTCGTAAAGGTGTAAATCGCTCTGGATTAAGAGCGTCTGCTAAATGCCTAAATTGTAAATTGTAAATTGCAATTGTATAGGTCAAAAATGTATTTTCCAGCTCCCTCCAGATGCTGTATACGGATCGCATTACAACAATAACACTGGTGTTTTTACAGAAATCTAACGCAAAAAAAAAAACAGCAATGTCTGTAATTGATATGAAGCCAAGTTGATCAATCTTTTTTTCTCTCTCATTTGTTTGCATAATACATAATGAAACTACATCATCAGAGTTGGCTGCATGTGCTCCATTTGGCTGCCATACAAACTCCTGTGATAAGCTGTGCCTGTGATAACATTTACATGTAGGGCCAGTGGTTGATTGATCGATTCTCAAAAGGACCCTGCATGTATTTGTATTCGATTTAAAAAGCCCATCTACAAGCTCACGATGTGGTACAAATGTGACGCATTGTAGTAGATCAGATTTATTCGTTTTTTTTTTTTTTTTAACAATCGATTATTTGATAGCAACACTGATTATTGTTTTATAATTGATTCGTTTGATTGACGGACGCACCGCTACAGTAGACATTCTAAACTGGTGTCTTATCACTGGTTCAAACAAACAATCTGTAATGTTAAAGGGGAGTGTTTTATGGCCCTTTAGGGGAAGGAACATTGATTTAGACACTTAGCCAGGCAGATGGAGTCGTAGGGGATGATCAGTAGAGGACAGCAGCGATGTCATCAGCAGGGGACAGCGGCGGTATGATGTCACAATGATGTCATTTGTCGAGTGGGAAATGAGCTATACATGAATTGATGTGCTTGTATACTCGGAAAAGGTGTTTTTGAGGGGCGACATATAGCCCCTCCTATATCCAGCTTTTGGTGTGTTTGCACAAACCTTGTCCTACGCAAATTCATTGACAATGACTGGACAGTTTTACGTCCTGGTGTCTGAGCAAATAGACATTGGCCCTCATTTATCAACGCGGTGTACACCAGGTGTACGCCGCGTTGATAAATGAGGGCCGTGTCTATTTTAGGTCGTGATGATGTGTACGAAGATAAGAGCGCCCCTCACTTCACACGGGTGTGATTTTTTTTATTTCACGTTTAAGTTAAATAACAAAAAGGTAGACGGTATAATAAGCTCAGGCTCCATCCAGTCTATACCTTTTCATTTCCAGAAAGTAAATGTTGTGATGAATTAAGAATGTTTTGTATATGGAGGAAAACAAACGAAAAAAACTAAACTAATAAACTAAGATGGCTGCTCAGGTGGCTTACATTAACAGACGAGTGTGGGCGTGGCGGTGCTGATAGAGCTTAACCACTTGAACCCTACCCCCTTTCTGAAACCAGCTCCTCGCCACTCGCCACTATACACACTTGCCCTCGATATGGGCGTTCACGCGAGGCTGTGCCATATTAAGTGTCGTCCGAAACCAAGCAGCCTTGAGTGGAAGTGGCTTATTATGAAGCCCTCAAGAGCGAGTCTCTGCCGATCTAGACTCGATTGCCTTGTGCAGCCCTGCTCTCTGTCCGCATGGAAACCGCGACCTACAAATGTAAGCTATACCACCACAAATAAATGATAAATAAACTCCTCCTAAACAATCTTCATCTGATGCAGAATAGACAAGGCTCCAATGTTCACAATTAAGGGCTCTTTATTTACCCCACCGTGAAAAAACTATAAATGAAACCACACAAACAAAACAACTTTTAACACAATGATTCATAAACTCCATGGATGTATGTATGTCATCTTTGACAGTCACGCTGTATTTCCTTTTTCCATATTAATGAAATCCACATGTCAAAACAAACATACACGATGCAATGCAATATAACTGTATACAACCGAGATAACAGGTAACACAATTGCATGATGGTGGTAACCATGGCAACGAATGGTGTCCGTTTCCTGTTTCTGCACAAGGAGGGCGAGTGTATTTCAGTTTTTTTATACCCAGGGGGGCAAAGATATTCAGGGTCGAGGGAAACACCATGCAGAACAACTCAGGGACACTTTGATAGCCAGGCGTTGAACCAGCGACCTTTCCGATTCTCAGCAGGCATTTACACCCATTTACATCATGGCCTATACCCTGATTATAATAGTGTGTGAGTGTGCGTGTGCGCATGCGTGCATGTGTGCGTCCGGTCCGTGCATGCGTGTGCGCGCGCGCGTGTGTGTGTGTGTGTTTGGACACACTTTAAATTGAAATGTTTTGTATTTTAGAAGTGGATGAATAATAATATTCTATTGTGTAGAAGAGTGCAACACTGTCATTTGCTACTACTACGCATGACACATAGTTTACCATCTGCTTGGGTATAAACTATCTTATTATCTTATTTCCCTGCAGGATTTTGGAGATGATTAAATGGTGGTTTAGCTGTTTCAGCGGTCTTATACTGTCAAACCTCAGTTTACCAATAACAGTAAAGCAACGCTAGCAACATTAAAGCCCACTAGTATAACATTAGCCTGCTGTTCAGTAGCATGCTCTCACTTTGAGATATAGACAGGCATACATTGTGATGAATTAAGAATTCAGGGTATAGGGAAATGAATAGTCAGACAGACAGACAGACAGACAGACAGACAGACAGACAGACAGACAGACAGACAGACAGACAGACAGACAGACAGACAGACAGACAGACAGACAGACAGACAGACAGACAGACAGACAGACAGACAGACAGACAGACAGACAGACAGACAGACAGACAGACAGACAGACAGACAGACAGACAGACAGACAGACAGACAGACAGACAGACAGACAGACAGACAGACAGACAGACAGACAGACAGACAGACAGACAGACAGACAGACAGACAGACAGACAGACAGACAGACAGACAGACAGACAGACAGACAGACAGACAGACAGACAGACAGACAGACAGACAGACAGACAGACAGACAGACAGACAGACAGACAGACAGACAGACAGACAGACAGACAGACAGACAGACAGACAGACAGACAGACAGACAGACAGACAGACAGACAGACAGACAGACAGACAGACAGACACAGACAGACAGACAGACAGACAGACAGACAGACAGACAGACAGACAGACAGACAGACAGACAGACAGACAGACAGACAGACAGACAGACAGACAGACAGACAGACAGACAGACAGACAGACAGACAGACAGACAGACAGACAGACAGACAGACAGACAGACAGACAGACAGACAGACAGACAGACAGACAGACAGACAGACAGACAGACAGACAGACAGACAGACAGACAGACAGACAGACAGACAGACAGACAGACAGACAGACAGACAGACAGACAGACAGACAGACAGACAGACAGACAGACAGACAGACAGACAGACAGACAGACAGACAGACAGACAGACAGACAGACAGACAGACAGACAGACAGACAGACAGACAGACAGACAGACAGACAGACAGACAGACAGACAGACAGACAGACAGACAGACAGACAGACAGACAGACAGACAGACAGACAGACAGACAGACAGACAGACAGACAGACAGACAGACAGACAGACAGACAGACAGACAGACAGACAGACAGACAGACAGACAGACAGACAGACAGACAGACAGACAGACAGACAGACAGACAGACAGACAGACAGACAGACAGACAGACAGACAGACAGACAGACAGACAGACAGACAGACAGAACGTTAGCTCCGCTGTCCAGTAGCTGCATTCCAATCGGAGACACTTTATGGTGGCGTTTATGACAGTTATATACTGTATATCTGCAAGCTACTGTAACACACTGCTTGTTACAGTGTGTGTGTGTGTGTGTGTGTGTGTGTGTGTGTGTGTGTGTGTGTGTGTGTGTGTGTGTGTGTGTGTGTGACTGTGCGTGCGGCGTGCGTGCAGTTGATGCCTGTGTGTGTGTGTGTGTGACTGTGCGTGCGGCGTGCGTGCAGTTGATGCCTGTGTGTGTGTGTGTGACTGTGCGTGCGGCGTGCGTGCAGTTGATGCCTGTGTGTGTGTGTGTGACTGTGCGTGCGGCGTGCGTGCAGTTGATGCCTGTGTGTGTGTGTGCGCGCGCATGCGTGTGTGCAGCAGACAAATATGACCTCGGGGGAGCCATAGATCCACACAGCCAAATGGGCCAATCGATGGAGGAACATTCATCTACTCAAGTGTTCTGTTATTGTCCTGATAGGGCAGACCTGATTAGAATAAGAAATATGGACCCCACCCATGCACATACGCACGCACATATAGGTACACGCACACACACACACACACACATGCACACGCACGCACGCCCACGCACACACACACACACACACACGCACACACACAGAGAGAGACACGTGCACACATGCGTCACACACGCAAGCGTGAGTGCATGTTTGTGAAATAAACAAACGGTTGCCTTTATTGCTTATTGTCTCTTTCTCCTAGTTCAGTTTATATCCCCCCCCCCCCATAGTTAACCCATTCTGACCTGAGATCAGATTCATACGAGGTTTCCACTGGACACACACTGGTCTGATTAACCCATTCTGACCTGAGATCAGATTCTAAAAAATGTCAGTCGTTCTTCGATTTTTCAAAAATAGCAGACCTACAAGCTCGTAACGCGCCACTCGGTGGCGCGCTATGAGCTTGTAGGTCTGCTATTTTTCAATAGATAAAGCATAACATGATGCTGACACCAAAAATGGGTTCCCGTTCAGAATGGGTTAAACTATAACACTACATGTGTGTGAGTTATACCACCTCAATTCACAACCTACACCTACTGTATACAGCATAGACCACAGACACCTAACTGTAGCACCACGCCCGCCCCAGCATCCCCAAACCAGCATAAAAAGATGAAATATGGAGATATGGAGGTTTCGGAAACCGACACGACAGCAACGATACCTGACAAGAAGCATTATATGTACTGTAAAAAAAAAAAGCACTCTAAAATCCCGTCTTATACAAACGGAACCAAATGGACCCTTTGGTTCCATTTGTATACACTCGCAGTTACAGACAGACACATATATACCGTAACACTCATAGTGCAGACAGACACGTAAGGGTCCATTTGGTTCCGTTTGTATATACACTCTCAGAGTTACAGACATATGGGTTTTGGTTCCATTCTTACACTCTGCAGAGTTACAGACACACAGCATAAGAGTCTATTTGCTTCGTCCTAACTGTCCATCAATTAGCATGCCTGGGGACCACCTGGAAGCCTCCCAAGGACCCCTGAGGGATCCCCGGACGGCAGGTTGAGTACCTCCAAGCAGTCGACGTGTGAAGCTGCAACTCACACCTGGCTATAACTTTAAATAGCACATGTATATAGCCGTTAGCGACTATAGGAAACACTGTGTTCAGCTCAGTGCTGTGCTAAGAGGATGCTATCAGCAGATGCTATCAGAGATGCAGTACACTGTATGTATAGCGGCTGTGCAGTGCTGAACCGACGCTGGGGAAGATGGTGTTGTTTATTGACTGGGGTGTCAGAGGGATGCGGATGATTAGGTATGTAGGTAGGTATAGTTAGGTAGGTATAGGTAGGTAGACTAAGTACTAGGTAGGTAGGTAGGTAGGTAGGTACACTAAGTACTAGGTAGGTAGGTAGGTAGGTACACTAAGTACTAGGTAGGTAGGTATATGTAGGTAGGTAGGTAGGTACACTAAGTACTAGGTAGGTAGGTAGGTAGGTACACTAAGTACTAGGTAGGTAGGTATATGTAGGTAGGTAGGTAGGTACACTAAGTACTAGGTAGGTAGGTAGGTAGGTAGGTAGGTACACTAAGTACTAGGTAGGTAGGTAGGTAGGTAGGTAGACTAAGTACTAGGTAGGTAGGTAGGTATATGTAGGTAGGTAGGTAGGTACACTAAGTACTACGTAGGTAGGTAGGTAGGTAGACTAAGTACTAGGTAGGTAGGTAGGTAGGTAGGTAGACTAAGTACTAGGTAGGTAGGTAGGTAGGTAGGTACACTAAGTACTAGGTAGGTAGGTAGGTAGGTAGGTACACTAAGTACTAGGTAGGTAGGTAGGTAGGTAGACTAAGTACTAGGTAGGTAGATAGGTAGGTAGGTAGACTAAGTAATAGGTAGGTAGGTAGGTAGATAGGTACACTAAGTACTAGGTAGGTAGATAGGTAGGTAGGTAGACTAAGTAATAGGTAGGTAGGTAGGTAGATAGGTACACTAAGTACTAGGTAGGTAGGTAGTGTCCCACACAGGGGGGCAGTCAGACAGATATTATGTGAAGCCAAAAAAGGAAATCGGGACTTCCTGAAAGTTCATATAATGGCCTGTTGTGGCGCTGTCATTGGGCCCAAAAAACCCCATAGCCCCATAGAGTACCATGTATTTCGGCCCCAACTTCACCTAGACTGTATTACTTTAATAAACATGGTCATGAATACTTTCTGCTTCCAGTCACTATAGTTTAAAGTCTTATTTCTCATGTCATAATATTCTTTTTGGAAAACTATGGTCCCATTTATTTAAAAATGACCATAAAGTTGCGTATATGTTCTGAGGGGCGTGGCTATACCGTTACAGTCTATATGATCGGGAGCCACCCCCGTTCGAGTCAAAATAAAAAACAACGAAGAAGAAGAAGAAGGGGGGAAGTCCCGCCTCGTTGTCTGGGCCAGCCAATGGGCCAGCTGGGCCC
>NC_137867.1:6598509-6603509 GCF_963924005.1 Protomyctophum bolini
ATACGAGAACACACACACACACAGCCACACACACACACACACACACACACACACACACACACACACACAGCCACACACACACACACACACACACACACACACCCACACACACCCCTTGTCTGTCCGGAGGTATACAATATACTGTATAGTGTAGTCCATTAAACATGTAGTATAAAATCACAACTATAGCATTTTTGTTTTATTATAGTCTAGTTAAAAAAAGAAGATTTTCAACAGTAGCACAAATAAATAGCCGATCCACAAGCTCAGAACGAGGCCCAATATGGTGAGCCGCGTGCATGTCGATCAGCTATGCTCGTCACGTGCACGGCATTACAGGGCTTAAGTGGTCAACGTTTTGAGGAGCACGTGAGTGCATCTGCGTGTGCGCGCGCGCACGTGTGTGTGTGCGTGTGCGTGCGTGCGTGCCGTGCCGTGCTTCTGTGCGTGAGTGAGTGCAAATGTGCGGGTGGGTCTCAGCTTGTGTCAGATGTAGGGGGGGGGGGGGGGGGGAAGGTATATGTATAACCACTTGCCTTATATGCTTTAATTCATTATTCAGAGCTTAACTCAGAATGCCTGATGACTTTGACCACCACAGTCTATATACTGTATACACATTAACCATTTGAACACCGCCGCCATATACAACACTGTATAACCCATATAGGCTTTTGAACAATTACTATTTCAATCACACTCGTGTGGGAAGTGAGGGGGGGGGACGGGGGGGACATGTTGATGTTCTCATGTCCGTATAAAAAAAGAATACATGAATTTGATATATTTTGTTATCAGCGAGATACACACAAACGTTAAAGTCCATATATATAGACTTGGCTGCGTGCATGGCGGCGGGGGGGGGGGGGGGGGATTTATAATTGAGGGAGTGTCGTGTAATTTCTATAAATGAACCAAGCCTTAGAGGGGTAAAAGTTACATGGCGCATATACAAACCCAGGCCTTTGTCTTGAAACCGTTTGAAGCTCCCTCCGGGACAAAGGGTTTCACACGTCACAAGGGGCCATTGTCTGAGAACCTTTTGCTCAGAAGACTCTCAAACTCTTAAAAGTCTAGTCTTTAGTCTTTTAGTCTAGTCTAAACTATTAATAGTTCATAATAGTTATATAAGCTATAACTATTAATAAGGAGTGCAATTGATGTATTGATTGAAAATGTACTAGGAGATTATAAGATTATAGCTTTTACTAGTTTGGGGTTTAAACTGTGTTAATCAACTTCTAAATAATCTGTTCAGTCATACATAGTTCCGTTTTTAAAACATTGCTTAGATTTTTTAACTATGTGTCATAAAGAGTAAAACTTAGGTTTCATCTAGTTGCTGACATGTTTAACTATGTTTGCCTTAGAAGTAAGCAAGTCATCACATTTTTGTAAAAAGTTGTAAACAGTAAAAGGCAGTTGTAAGTCCCGCCTCTCTGCAGACCGGATGGGGAGGGGGGAGGCGGGGACTGCAAATGATATATAAACGGAGTAACCGCGAAAATTCAAGGTAGCTCTTTCTCGGATCCGTGGTGCTGCATTTTCCTGACTACAAGCGCTGCTAAGTGTGTTATTATCCGAAGAGCTGCCAGGGAAATCCGTTTGGTGATTCCTTTGTTACACTGTGGTTGCCGTGTGTGGACCGTCTTTGCAAAATAAAGGACCTCTTCTTCCAAGCCAACTGAACCTCTCCTTTGTCTGCTTCCTGTACGCCGTTACACGCTGTGAGAGCGGGTGAGAGATACGTCAGGAGTTCAAAGGGGTCCCCTCAGCTAAATGATAGTTTGGAACCAAATGTACTGCAGTACCCTTAAGCGTCTGATTTTACAATATAAATAGACTAATGCATGTCAAACTGGGGGACCGGGTTGAGAATCACTGCTATAGAGCCGTAAAAATATTCTCTTACGGGGGGTCCCTGGCATATCTTTTCAAATGGGGGTCCGCAGGCTAATTAGTGTCAATTTGGGGGTCCTTGACATGAAAAAGTGTGGGAACCACACTTTTTACAGGTGTAATTATAAAGACGCATGGAGACGTCTTGAGCGCTCACCGACCGACCGGACCTACCAGGTTTCCTGGAAAGGTCTGTTATCATCCCCCCGAACCCTCCAAACTGGGGTCCCACAGGGATCTGTACTTGGTACCCTCCTTTTCTCACTGTATACACATTAAATCCCTTGGCACTATCATCTCTGCTCACAATAATTCCTATCACTGCTACGCCGATGACACACAACTGTTTCTATCCTTCCCCCTCTCTGCCACTCAGGTGGAAGAGCGCAGCACTGACATCTCACAGTGGATGTCCTCCAACCACCTCAAGCTGAACCCAGACAAGACTGAGCTTCTCTTCTTCCCAGCTAAGTCCTGCCCTATGCGGGAGCTAACTATTTCCATAGACAACGCCCTGGTAACGTCTGTCCCAACAGCCAGGAATCTTGGCGTTGTCTCTCGTTCAAAACTCACATCACAGCTGTCACTCAACCGAACCCCTCCTTACTGGCCTACCAGCATGTGCACTTAAGCCTCTCCAACTGATCCAAAATGCCGCAGCTCGCTTCAACCTGCAGCCAAACTTGTCTCCCCCCTGCTCTGCTCCCTCCACTGGCTCCCGGTCGCTGCCCGCACAGAATACAAAACTCTGATGCTGGCATTCAAAGCAACCAAAGGTATGGCTCCCCCATATCTTGCAAGTATGATTGAACCCTACAAACCCTTTCGCGTACTCAGATCAGCCAACGCAGGGAAGCTGGAAGTACCCTCACTAAAAATGCCGGGACACCGCTCCACACGTCCCAAACTCTTCTCCCTTCTGGCTCCAAAACTGTGGAATGCACTTCCCATTGCAGTCAGAACTGCAGCATCACTCCCAATCTTCCGCCGTAGTCTGAAAACCCACCTTTTCAGACTCCATCATGGCCCATAGCACTTACCCCACCCCCTTAGATAGCATTTCTGTAGACTTAGATAGCATTTGATACAGACTTATAGCGTGTTATGTAGACAGCACTATAATTGCATTGTATGTAGTCATGCATAGCACGTCATAGTACATATGTATAGCATAGTATAGTATATGTATAGTTTATATGTATAGTTTCATTATAGATATTCCACTGTTACGTTCTTAGCTTACGCATGTTCCATGATAAATGCTTTTTATGTGATGTATTCCCATGCCTTTTTGTTCTTGCTCTGGATTAAGAGCGTCTGCTAAATGCCTAAATTGTAAATTGTAATTGTAAATTGTTAAGAGTGCACATTGGGAGCTGGGTTTTTTTTGGTCCATTTGGTTGCATAATTATGTTACACTTTCAGAATCACAGACATGTAAAAGGTCCATTTGGTTGCTTATGTTACACTTATAGAATTACAGACGTGTAAAAGGTCCATTTGGTTCCATTATGTTACACTCTCAGAAAATACCAGTAATGACACGACAAACAGGGTTTTTCATTAGATACAGGCATTTCAGCCATGAATAAAACTGAAACCGAGGAGGAGAAAAATAAAAGAGTTCGCTTCACTCTCAACACAGAATGCATTCTTTTTGGGGCTAAAAGGGAGTATATTTTCGGGTCCCCGTGGGAGGGAAATTTGCTTTATTATTATGGTGCAACGATTGCTTGGATTATGTGTAATAAAACAAATAAACAGATTGTTTCTTTTTTTTTTGCTGAAATGGCCCTCGACCATAAGGGATATAATACAGTATTGTGTTGATAATACAATGATGACAAATGATACTGTACGGTCTGCTGATCTGCAGTATAATTTATGCCTGGACTATGTATATATATACGGCATGAGATTATATATGTTGGCTGCATTTTACACATATTATTAACCCTTTATCCAACTGCAGTACCGTGAATTGGTTGCACAATAGTATATGCATACTTAATTACAATATGAATTATGTATAGGAGACGGTATAGTTTGATGGTAAAAGCATGTGTTTATAGTATTTGTGTATATCGTCTCTGTCGCGGGGAAACCTCATATGTCCCAAACTGTTCTCTGCAGGATTCCCATGCAAGTATAGCAAATCTACAAGCGTTTCCAGATTGTGGATCTGCTATACTTACCTGATACGTCCGTGTGACACTGTATATGATCAAGTATATATAGGGCATTCATTTATGAAGAAAACACATGAAGTTATAGACTATGGAGATAAGAGGTTTCTGCCCGACAGCAACGTGATATACACGCAGTAGTGTAAAAAATATGATTTACAACTGAGAAGACACTGAAATTCATCAGATTGCAAACACTCCTGAAACACTGAGGGCGTGGAAGGTCACTTGAAAGCAGCGACCTTCAACGGCTCATAATACACCGACTCCCTCCCCACACTGCCGGGGAACCCCAGTGGGACCACTTGTTCATGTATTATATTATGCATTTGTCCACATGTCGAGTGGGGTGGTTGAAATCCTCCGAAAAATCATCCGTTTGATAAATGAATAATACAAATATAACGCAAACACTTCGGAAATGCGTGTGTTTTATTATGACTACTGGGGACTGAACAAACACTCTGTGGATTACTATCAGAATATAGAGCTATTTAACATTCAGCTTAACAACAACATACTCAAAGTGGGGTCCCTTAGGGTTACTATAATGGACACCTTACAGGAGGGTAACTCTGACATAAAAGGGAACGTTTGCACACGCTCAGAGTTCTGTGGGGGTCCTTGGAATTCAAATGTGTGAGAAGCACTGAATTAGAGTGCAATACTCCTTCCGACGTTTTGGCAAAGTAATTAAGGTGACTACAAACTGAACTTCGTTCAGAACTTCTGATGGCCGGTGTCAGAACATTCTCCTCAGAACTCCTGCACCTCCAGGTGGCCTGACTCTACCAGGGCGATGCAACATTGTTTTCTCACTCAACAGTACACAAACCAACATACTGTAGGCTACCTGTGCACGTATTTCTAAAGTTACAATTAATAATGCAAGACCTTTTTAATACCAAATTATCC
>NC_137867.1:6608509-6613509 GCF_963924005.1 Protomyctophum bolini
CGCTCGCTCCTTGCCTGTGTGGATGAGGTGCTATATATACATATACGCAGCCTTTGAATCCACTCCTACAGAATATTACACTGACCAGAGCAGTGCAGGTCACAGAGTTATTATGGCCATGTCCAGCTGTAACACGTGAAAGACGGAGTGCCGTGAATGTTTGTTTTGCTCCCGAAAACAAAAAATATATGTTTACTATAGCCCTTACCCGTCGTGAAATATTTCCCCATGGGTACTGCGCCCTGGGTGCGTTTTTTATTCACTAATAAATTCATTATTCATTTATAATTTGTTAAATTGGAAAAAAGGCCTCCATATTATTATGGTCAATGCCTGTGTGAAAAGTGGGAGTGATTGGTGCAGGCAGTGAGGAGCTACGGCAGTCACAGTGATAGACATTCAGACAGACATTGTCCGAATTATAGTATGATGATGATGATGATGATGATATGAGGCCACACCCAACCGTTCATTAAGTATACCTGGTTTTCACCTTAGCACCACCCACCTGAACGGAAGCCGCACCCACAGCTGTTGTTGTATGATAATGGAGGAGGGGTTAGGGGAGGGTATGATTTTAGTGCGTCACTAAAGTGGTGTATTTCGATAGGGCCTTTTGACTCAAAGGCTTTCAGCTTTCAGCAAGAAACCAAAGATACACAGGGAAGACATATTTTTAGTATATATTATAACCACACCCGGGGTGTGGTTAACATTAGTCTATTAATAGTCATCTAATAGTCTATTAGATGTCTATTATATCAAGTACAAAACTATGGCACTCCTTCATTAAGAACAGGCACTTAAAGGACAACTTTAGTTTGTTTTCTCCAATATGTATTTCTTCACCAAATGTTATAGCGATATATGTTTTTATTATTTACTTTAGTCCTACTAGACCCCAGAAAATTACATCTGGCCACAAAAGATCACTGAATGTGAAGGCGGTGACAACCTGACATGTTGAGCCATACGACACAGTATATGGCAGCCCCCGTACTAGTTAGTAGTTAGTTGCTGCGAGAGTGAGGTCTAGCCAACACCAACTCGGGATTCCTGGATCGCTGCCCTCCACAATGTCCTATCCAACATCAGGTTCTTGAGTTCTGTAGCGTTGTCAGCCAAGCTGTCGCACCGCAGCACGTCTACATACAGTAGGTGGTATACGCTTCTTTCCCCTCCTGGCTTTGCCCTGGGTTGGCTCCCATAGGGTCAATGTACTTGCCTCAAGTTCTGGGTGCCTGACACAGTGCCCTGCCAGGCTCATCCTTCTCTCTCTGACTTTGTCCGTGACCCGTGGCAGGTCCCCACAGAGGTCCACATTTCTGATGCGGTCCGTCCATGTGACACCTATAGTGCCATTCGTAGCATTCTTGTGTAGACTCCATCCAGGGCGGAGGGCTTTTTCCTGGATGGATTTAGTACAGTACTAAATCTGAGCATCTCCTCGTCTTCCTCCACAGGTCATTAGTTTGACAGTGACTTACTGTATTTCAAGGTATAGCGTTTTTCCCGGCGGACAGCAGCAGACATGAGGTGAGGGCTTTGACACGCAACCGTGCAGTAAATCCTAAATGCTGTCAACATGTCCCTGGGTCCGTCCGCCCACACACACCTAAAACCATGCTCCGCTCCACAGCAGCCACACACACACGCACACGCACACACACACACACACACACACGCGCACACGCGCATGCACGCTATTACATCTCATTGATTATTCCACAGAATTCCTACAACCGTACACTTTACACGTTATTTATGTTGTGCCTCTGCAAATAGGCCTGTCACAATTGCGTTAGGGGCCCCCGCGGGTCACCAGCTATAGGGGCCACATCAGCGGGGGGGGGGGGGCCTCGGGGGCCACACAGGCCAGTGGTGGAAAAAGCATACACTTTTCTTACTTTTTTCCAAAAAGAAACGTCATTTTTAGTCATAGTGTTCCAATGTTCAACGATAATTATTTGAGTGACAATGAAATGGTCAAGCTATAAATGTCATCGTCATGGTGACAGCAGACCAACGTTAAAAGGGGTGTGTAAGTGATCCTTTTAGATTTTAAAAGCTACAATAGTTTGGTACTTAGTCATCGTTGCTATAATAATAGTGTGCACTGTTCAGTAACAGGACTTCCCTGTCTCTCCAGCTATTTAGCAGGCAGAATTTGTTATGTTCAGGTCAGGTATAGGGTTAACAATTTCCTCCAGTCTGGAGAGAGAGAGAGAGAGAGAGAACTCCACAAACTCATGTATCAGCCTCCATTTTATATTCCACAATGTTGTTAGGATCCAATTCCACTTCCGGAAAATTCCGGAATACAATTTGGTATCTCGACCTGAAGATCAGCATATAGAGCTAATTAACACATACACGACTTGCACGCATGTCCGTGCACGCACGCACGCACGCACACACACACAGCACAGACACGCACACACACAATTACAGTACCTTTATTGATCTGAGGCGTTGAATTGAAATAAGCCAATTGTGCACCAAATGTCATGTAGACTAGGCAATTTGTTTTAATTTGACCCCCCCCCCCCCCCCCCCCCCCGAGACAGTGACTAAACAGTCTCTGGGGAGAAATACCGTGTTGATTCACTCAACTCAATTGAGCTGATCGGGGATAATGACAATATGACACGGATTAAATTGTCATGAAATGTATTCTATTTCACAGATTTGTTTGTATTCATTATTTATATTATTGTTTTATTTTTCTGTATCACAACTCCTGTGTAGCCGATCCGTACACACGCATACACACACTTCTCTCTCTCTCTCTCTCTCTCTCTCTTTCTCTCTCTCCATATATCTCCTAGTTTTGATGAATGACAGCAAGAGCACTTGATAATTGCTTCTGATTGCTAAACCAAAAATAGCCCGCACACAAGCTATATCTGGCATCACATGATGTCTGAAGTGCTGTTTGTGGTAACAGGAGGAGGTGTGCTGAAGGTAGCGGCTGTAGTCTGACACCATGCAGGGGCCTGCTCACACAGATAAATATAGCACAACAGATGACATGGGATACCGCTTAGAATAATCTTAGTTCTATATTATGTCAAACTTCACAGAGAACTACTGGAGCCATGCAGGTATAATGCGGCAACCAGGCCTGGAATTCCATCATGTAGGGCAAGGCGCCACTTAAAACACTTTAATTGTTTAATCCAGGGTTCCAGCATGCGCGTGATACGCTGAACCCGCTATATTTGTTTAATGTGTTTTAAAAAAATTAAAAAGAAACAGCTGTGGATATGTCCCGGACATGATGACGAAACCGGAAATCAAGTCATCCTCTGGGCTGCTGGGGCTTCTGGGAAATTGAGCCCAATGCAAGTGGACGCGGGCCGTTTGTTTAGACTACAACATGCTGTGCAGGCCGAGTTCGTTTCTCATTGTCATGGCCGCTGGCTCGTCTGATCAACAACAAACCATATTGGACTATTTTTCGCCGGATTTCCGTGGTTGAAAGCTGCAAATACTTCTTTGGGGTATATATGCTCTGAAGGTAATAAAACAATCTCGGCAGCGTAGAATATTAGATTAAATAGCGGGGAGCGCGGGTTATGCAGTAGAACAGTTAATTGTCATTTGTTTGAGGGCACAAAAAGCCAGATGCCAGGGCAGGAAGGCCATCAAACAAAACACGATTTTAGTCCATTGAAATCGTTGATTTAATTGAATATGTAGACTATCTGCAATGAAATGAATACATTATGGTATTTACAATCTGCTCCATGCTTAGCCCTGCAGAAGCACCGTTCTAAACTATACTGATCTAAATCCCAAGAGTTTCTTGAGAGAAAAAAAGAAAACACGTTTCTAAAATCTAGACTCTTTTAGTGTCTCCATAGGGAGCTGCTGTCGGCCATCAAAATATGGTTGACTTAGGAACGCGATAAAAATATCCATGAATGCATTAAGTCTCCATGGGGTGAGTAATCGATAGAAAAAAAGTTATTTAAAGCAATTTAAAGTCTTCTCTCAGTGCAGTGACATCTCACAAGCTCACATGTCGCGACGGCTGTGATGTCGTGCTGGGACGCGTCTCTCTATAGCCCATTCTGACCTGAGATCAGATTCATACGAGGTTTCCACTGGACGCACACACTGGTCTGATTAACCCATTCTGACCTGAGATCAGATTAAAAAAATGTCAGTCGTTCTTCGATTTTTCAAAAAATAGCAGACCTACAAGCTCGTCGCGCGCCACTCGGTGGCGCGCTACGAGCTTGTAGATCTGCTATTTTTCAATAGCTAAAGCATAACGTGACACGCGACACCATATGCACACAACTACATGAATCAAGCCTCATACTCACCGCGTGCTATTAATAAAATAACACAGTTGAACTATATAGTCTCCGGTGTTCTATTTTCCTATACCTCGCCTCCCACAAGCCAAATGTCTCATTAGCATTTATTCATCAATCCTTTGTTATTTATTGTCCCCCCTTTTCGTAATGTCAATTGAACACAATCTCATCTCTGCTGGCGGGTGGAAACCTTGAATGTCCAGGCAGAACCTTTTCAAATTCAAAAGCATCAAACGTATAAGCAGATCTAACAAGCTTGATTCATTTCGAGCTTCATGTGGATCTGCTGCTTTTGATGCTTTTTGTGCGATGCTGTAGTACAGTGGTATCCAAAGTGGGATCCGGGGACCCTTAGGGGTCCTTGAGGGAGTTCCACGGGGGTCCCCGGCTAAATGATATATAGTTATAGGAACCAATAACTCAGATTTCACAATATACTGTATACATTGGGGTCCCAGAGAGCTAATGAGTATCATTTTGGGGGGTCCTTGACATGTGAGAAAAGGTCATATTCTATCACTGGAAAACATACTGGACAACATCCCCAGGGAACGCCTATTGAGTGGCAAAAAAAACGACTTTCTGCAGGCCTTGACAGCCCATACATCCAAACAGAAAAGTCCTATCATTAAACGACGTTGCCACTCGATTTGCCACTCACTTTATGCATGT